>NW_026623247.1:1552601-1568113 GCF_030028575.1 Malurus melanocephalus
TTTTCTATCACATTAGGACCAACTGGAGCTTTCTCTTCTCCAGACTGAACAATGGCAGCACTCTTAGCCTTTTCCTTACAGGAGAGACATTCCATCCCTCTAATTTTTTTTTCTCTCCCCTCTGGACTATTTCAAACAAGTGTATGCCCTTCCTGTGCTGACAACCCCAGACCTGGACACAGAACTGCAGGTGAGGTCTCATGGGAGACAGTGAAGGAGAATCAGTTCTCTTGAACTGCTGGTCACACTGCTTTTGATGCAGCCCAGGCTGTGGTTGGCTATGCTCCAGGCATCTAATCTTCTCTGAGAAATGGTGTTATTGTACGTATAGATCCCAAATCTGACTCTTCTCTTCAGCATCCCTGCTCACTTTTAAAAATAAAATAAATAGCCAGACCATTTTGGAGCAATGATTTTATTTAGTTCAATACCCCAGCAGTGTCACAAGCCTGTAACAGATGYCTACCTCCTTTCTTCACGCTAGTCAACTGGACATGGCTAGGGCACAAGTCTGAGGACTTTCTGATGATTAAAGACAAAAGATGCCAATAGGCATAATCTGAATTGCATCAATGAATCGTCTCCCAGARCATTTTTGAGAATGGTTCCAGGCTACAATGTAAGATATTGGCTGTTTCCAGCACACATTCCCATTTGAGGACGAAACAAAAGTTGTCTGGATGCAAAACAGCACAACTTATTACCTTAAGGGCTGAAAAATTTTTTTACCATTAGAACCTTTGTATTCATGGTCCATGGTGAATTTTTGTTGTACACATTGACTCTGTTACTTTCAGACCATGTTAAAAGGAGATGAGTTGCTCTACTGTTTACTTGTGTTTCATGTCTCTGAATCGTGCATGGTACTCAAGAGCTRGTCAGGAAGAAACATTTATACAGTAACACATAGGAATTTAGCTGCATGTGTGTTCTCATACCTATTATTTTGTAAAAATTTCTAATTCCTTTTTTATGCCTAGAATAACTCTAAGTTGTAGTAAACTGTTATAGTCATCAATATGTATCTAAAGAGAGGATTGATCTTGTTAATCATTTTGTATATTTAGCTGCGTTTCATTTCTTATAATGTTCTCTTGATTAGTTTTTAKAGTTGGCAAAAATGTTTTGTAATTTTTTTCCGTTGGTTTCAATTTTTACTCTGATAGATAACTTTGAATTGTTACATTACTTACATCCCCTTTTTAAAAATCATTTGGGAATAAGAATAGCCAAAYTTGTAGGATTCTTGTTGGACTTCTTCTGATACCCTTCTCTGCAAGAAACTAACAACACCATGGTTTTTTCTTTGTATTTTTTTTACCTCTTAACTCTTACTAGTTTATGTGGGTTTAGGTGATGAGCTGAGGCACTTTTATAAAGGATCCGAATATGAAGCTGAGTTTACTTCTAACTCCTTYCTAGAGCCAGGTTTGTGAATCATAGTATTTAATATGACAATTTTGGCTAGCTGATAGAGTGAGGAGAGGAGAGTAAGCTCTGAGATACTCTGTGACACTCCCATAGAAGATGTAAAATCTGAGACACTGTGTATCAAATGATGAATAAAATAGTTTGGGGGAAAGGAAAAGAGAGGTTCTTGAATTTTCTTATTGGCACAAAATTTAGATTTTCTTCCATGCTGAACAGAAAAATCATATGAACATTGGTTCTCATTATTGTTTAWAACTGAAAGCTTGCACCCATGGTAATGCAAGCATACATGATTACTTCTCTAAAGATGTTTTGCTGAAAGTCAAGAGMTATCTAATCAGTGTGTTTTATTTTAACAGGTTGTTTACCTGTTTAGTATTACTAGGAAAATCAAAATGTGGTCTAATTCATGTCCTGTGTAATCTGTTCAACAATGTCAGTAACTGCTGACAGTAGAAATTGTTTAAAAATAACTCAAATGAACGAAGGAAAGCAAATAAAGATCCTTAATAATAATGTATYGAATGAACAAAACTCAAACCCAGCATCTACAAAAAAATGACCAAAATTTAAAAAAAAACAAAGAAACCAAAAAAAAACCAACAAAATCAACCAATCAAACAAAAAACCCACAGAAAACCCATCCCCCAAATATGTTTCTTTAGAAATAGAGAAATAACATTTTKCAAGAGCTAGGGGATGTCTCAAGTATGTGCAGGCCCATGCACAGATGGAGAAAATACCGATAGAAGATAAATGAGCCAGGACACTCTTCAGAAAACTCAAGCTGCTATGACCAGGTGATATGAGTTTGGAGAAGTGGAGTGTTGAGGGCGCTGACTGAAATAATTCTGAAWGTGGATAATACATCAACTACATATTCTCTTCTGCCCTTCATCATGGGAAGAGTTCACTCATCTGGGGCCAGCCACACTGGACTGACAGCTGACCAGAGTTGAGTTTGCAATCGGCACATTTGCAGGTTATTATACATTCCACCTCTGGAAAACATTGGGGCAGGCAATTACAGAGACAGTAAAGAGGATTTTGACCTTTAATCTTTCATTGTACTGAGAAGAAGGATTTGAACAGAAAATGACTGGGTGAGAAGCTAGCTTTAGTTTATTTTAGCTATAAATCCATGTACTGGCAAGGCCAAAATCAGAACAGCTTGCAGAAAACCAGTGATTTTCAGTCATCCTTATCAAGGAAGATCACCTTACTTAGCAACAGAAGTAAGTGAAACAAAATCTGGCCTTTGGTATTCAATTAACTCATAAAACCTTCCATATTTCCACTTTAGGAGGCTGGTTGTGTCCATTGTTTTCTGAGTGGAAAATATTCTAGTGAGTGAAAAATATTCTTCCATTGTACAATACATGACAATAGGTCTTAAATTGCTTACCCATTTTAGAATGCCTCTTCAACTTAAGAATTTAAAAGAGAGAGGGATGCAATTTCTTTCATATTTCTGTCCTAAAATATGACTAAAAGAACATGCCTAAGAATCTTCCTGCACTTATTTAGCAAATACAGTTAACACATCTTATGTGGAGAGGAAAAAAGAGGAGCTTCTTGGAACTAAATGCATAGCTAAAACAATGTATGTGATGCATTCAAAATAAAAAAAAAAAAGTTATGAAAGATTATATGCAGATATTTTAGGAAAGGACTTATTTAGAAAAWTTTCAGTGAGCTCTTGGCAAACTCCGATAATATTGTGCAGCCTTTATATGGGGTTTTTACATCTTCTAAAAAAATATTTTAAGAATTGCATCATTCTTAAATTATTATATAGACTAAAATRTTCCTGCAACTTAATGTCTTACAGTTACTTATTGAATTTACAGAAATACTCTGCAGCTGTCTCTGACCCATACTGGATACTCATTCACCTACAGTCCTGTAGATCCCAAATGTCCAATGTTTTCATACAAACACAATGAAGCATAGTGTACACTCTCTTTAGGCAAAGTATTCTGTGTATCCAGCAATGCTTTGAAGCTGCAGGCACAGGATCAGCTAAAAAAACCCCACAGTGACTGTAAGAATAGGTCTGCTGATTCTGTTTTCAGCTAACTTTCATTTGAACAGACCTGATTTTAARAACCTAGAATGAAGAAAATAGGTGGCATTCCATGTCCTTGATCTAACACACTTACCAAGCATCACATATCAAATCAATACCAGGAATATGCATATCTGGGATTCACAACACTGGGCAATTCCCTTCCTACAACAATTTTCAGTCCTTATACCTAGCAATATAATGTCTTTTCTCTCTATACATGACTTCTGAAAAAATCTATCTTTATTATGCATCTGTTAGAATATTAACCTTGTCTTTTCTGTTTTTCTTTTTTTCTTGTCACGAAGCAGAGATTGCACTGTCTTGTCCCTGAAGAAATGGGAGATAATACTTTTGTTTTATTGYAAAGAGGCAAAAAGTAAAATGACTCTTTCATGCCTGATTTCCCGATTGCTGTGAAGAGCTAGAAGAACAAAAATAACTATAAGTAGTTCACTAGACTTTTGTCAGAAGAAAAAGACAGTGGATATGAAGGCTATGATATTGACACATAGGTTTAAAAACTATTCAGCTGTAGCTTATTTCTCTAGTGAAGGCACATCAGGTTAGAGTAGAAAATGAACCTTATGAAGAAATAGAAGTTAACGTATGRACATATTCATTTTCCTTGTCTTTATATTACCAGCCATACTCAGAAATATATAAAGAAACATATTTGCAGTCTGACCATAAGCCTCCTCCCAGAGAAGAATATGTATTCTGTRSAGAATCTGACAGAGAAACTGCAAGAGGATTGAAATTAGCTGCATGTTTTAAATGGCAAAATATATGCATATGTGWAAAACATATGGTTTCTCTAGGCTGGGGTGTACAATTTTGAAGATGAGGGTATGAKTTTCTGCCTAGAGTTCAAAGTGCATATGCAATGTGTAGTATAAAATTATGTTATACAGTCACTAATACCCAGGCAATAATTATTACTTTTGCAGATAAACACTTCTGCTCTTTCTCCAGTTTTCAGCTACCACACTACCAGCASCAGAAGCTAAATCAYAAAATCATAGAATTATTTGGATTAGAAGATCTTCTCATATCAACACCATTGCTCTGGGGAGGGACCCCAACCTTTCATTAGACCAGGTTGCTCAGAGCCCCATCCAACCTGGTCTTGAACATTTCCAGGGATGGAGCATCCACAACTTTTCTGGGAAACCTCTTCCAGTTCCTCACCACCCTCACAATAAAGAATTCCTTACCCACATCCATTCTAAACCTACCCTCTTTCAGTTTAAAACTGTCATGCTTTTTTTGTCACTCTTTCCCAGTACATAAAGTCCCTTTTCCTCCTTTTTATAAGCCASCTTTAGGTACCGGAAGGATACAATTAATTCTCTCTGAAGCCTTCTCTTCATTCTGAACAACACAGCATTGAAAAATATTCATATCCCTAATTTCATACTACTGCCTCTAGGTATTTTCTTTCTTATCTACTAGAAGCATCATAAAGGGAATTTAAACCCGTGGATAATGACTCATACTTCTTTTAGATGGCATATAGCTTAACACTGCTGTTCATACTCATGCCAAGACTGTGCTAATTACAAATATTTCTTCCCAAATAAAACATCTATGATTAGAACATGCAGACCTCCAAACTTCTTAAATGGTACACCCTGTAAAATATGCAGTCTTTTTTTTACTGTCCAGTCAGGTTTGCTGGTTTCAAATGAAGGTTAAAGTCAAGATGTAACTGTCATCYGAAAAAAATCAAGCAAATTGAAGAAGCCTTGCAGTAAACCAGTAACATCATAGCAGTTAGACTTATGTTAATAACACATAGGTCCAGAAGCATTACATGCACATATATTCTATTAATGAGCTTCTGCTGTGTAGAGATGCATTTTCATCATGCAACATGTTCAATGATCATTATTAAATGGTCCTAGACCAAGAATAAAGTAGAATATGCTGGCACTCTCACTAAGGAACTTCTAGAAAATATAGTTCATCAGAAATGCATTGTCTCAAAGGCTGTTAAAGGTAGACAGGAATATTGTCTTAGCAAAGCGTTGCAGCCATATAATTTGGACCCTGCCATGACTGACAATACAGAGACAAATTCAGACTGCGTATGAAAGCTGACAATGAAAACCACAGTCCTYCTTACTTCAGAACCTGGGATGTAAGATTCAGTGCAATATTTTGTATGGCCACTCTTGTGTCAAGAGTATCACAATTTGGCAGAGAAAAAAYCCCAAAACCTTGCTTTCCATCTGACCCTCTGAAATCAAAGGGGCTGGGTGGGACAAGGCTTAATTCCTGATTATAACCAATTGTGCACCATAAATCTGGTCACATTCCCAGGTGCAACTATAGTGTGGGTTACATTTTYAGACTGATCTCATTCACAATCACACATTCACCAATACTGCAGTTAACTATTTCAACACCATGTCTGATTGAGTTCAATAAAATCTTTCACAAACACCGATTCACCAACAGCGCAGTTTATTGCAGCAACAAATTAGTTTCTTTTTTTTTTTTTTTTTTTCTGGTAATAAATCCACTACCCCTGCAAAATATAAATGTGTAGTGTTGTGAACAGGTGTTCCCAGGTATCCTTCAAAACAGTCAGAGGTGCAAATCTTACCAAAGAGATACCCCTGCTTTGTGGAGGAGAGAAGTAAATCCTTCGTGTCTAAGGTAGATGCATTCCCATTTTCTACTACTGAGAATTTTAGATGTCAGTTTATACTTTTGGTAGAAGTGAAGATGTGACTCTARTCCAGCATTCTGTTACTGCCATCATAAAGTGGGTGGGGAAGGTCAATTTGTATGCAAAAGAGGGATACAGAGAGTAACAGATTTACAGACTTTGGGTCTTRCATAAAGACTAAACAGGACCATCATGCCTTAGCACCACTCCCTCTTCTCCCTGGTTGACTGCAGTGATAAATGTCACCACCTCACAGCCTCCACCTCCTCARCATGACATCATGCCAATGGTGATATCTTAGTCACACACCTCATGGCATATCTCATGGCTTTAGGACTGATTTCTAACAGCTATCCAAAATTATCTTATTGTCACATCAGGGGCCACCACTRCCATCTGATCTAATGCCCTCCTTCAGAAGTTTTGAGTACAAAGGCTTTAGAATCACAGCCATAAAGGAATTTGAAGTTCACCCAAGTGTGTTGCAATAGTTCATTTATTTTTATCCAGTTTAGTTTCTTATTTTTGATGCTGAACATGAAAATTTATATAATATTAATTGTAATGCCAAAAGAATGGAAAAAATCAAAACAAACAACGCACCATGTGTATCTTAAGCTTGAATACCACATAATTGTATGTTTTGTCTTCTAATTCAGTATGAAAATGCATGCAATCTATGTCACCTTTTAGAAATTGTATTTTTACAAATCCAGTACTTTGAGTCTGCAATATTTTTAAAGGTGCATTAATGTACATAAAACCAATATTCCAGACATTCATTAACTTCTGCTCAAATTAAAATTTGAATTTTAATTTCAAGTGTCCCTCCTAACATCAAGGTACAGTGGGTATCAAATAGCACACAGCTGCTAAATTATCAGCACCACCTAACTTACTTGGTGTATTTTTGCATAAGACACACAGTAATGAAAAGTCTCCCTCACTTTTTTTTTTTTAACAGGCCCTGAAGACAGAAATCCTGTTTTAATTTCAGTAAGTGTTTTCTTCTTTGTCAAGCATCTTTTCAAATGAAATAGACAACATAGGCTCAGTGTTCCCAAAGATCACTTTCACAGTTGAAGAAGTTTTAAGAAGACTGGATATAATTGACAATGCAGTCATTGCTATTTTTACCAATATGATCTACCCATTTCAATTATACTAACTTAGAACTGAAGTGGCAAATTGCACCCTCTGGAAACTACAGAACAAACTAAAAAATGTTTCGGTGCCATTGTCATATGAAACTATTTTCTTATTTCTGCTTCACCTGCACTTAAATGACTCATATTTTTGAGTAACCTCAGCTTTCTCATCTGTCAGTGTGTGGTTCAGGACCCAAGGCAAGAGGTCTCAACTATTTTTCACTTTCTTTTCTTAAAGGGACAAACAGTCATAATAATGAAATCTGTAACTTCATTACTGTCTCTGTTTCCCTCAAGCATCACTCAAAACCTGTATGCTACTAAGAGGGAATAATTTGAAAGATTTGGGGTTGTTTTGCTTTTTCTTCCCTTAAGGACAATTCCTGCCAAGAACTTCCAGTTAAATATTGTTGAAAGTTTTTAGCCTTATGGATATTTGTAAAGCATGAATAATTGTTGTCAGGCTATTTTACGTTAGTCACAAATATCAGTATTATCTGATCTTATGTAGAAATATCTAATTTTCTCATTCATGGTGTGAGCCTCCGTAACTTACTTATCAGTGATAAATGCAAGCATGAAAAGCTTGTATTCAGCTTGAAAATGTCCTAAGGCACTCCTGGTTAAGCATACACATTTTGCATAAAAGGAATCTGATCTATGTGTGACAATTAATTATCTGGAAACAAGAGCCATGAATAGTTCAGAAAACCTATTAATTGCTTATTTAAATTAAGTTACAAAAGCATGATGGTTTAGGTTATACATGTCCATCTTGAATTACTTGAGATATGAAATCTTGGAAAAGTAACCCATATGTATCATTATATTAGAGCTACGTTTTCTTTCATACTGATTTTCTTTTCTTTTTTTTGTGCTAGTCATCAAAASGGAAGATAAATATGTTTTCAGAGTAACTGGAAAATAAATCTCAACTAATGTACCAAATATAAAATTTGGCAAACTGTAGCAAATTTTCTCACTTACACCTTTATTTCAACTCCTTCAGAAAAGTGCAGAAAAGTAATCATAGAAATTACAAAGTGTGATGAAGAAAATAAACTTCTGAGTTCCTTGACACCTGCAGAAACTACTTCGTTTCCTYAATTGTTATTTTGATTCTTTGGAGAGTATTATGAATATTGCCCAAATATATCATACAAATAGTAACAATCATCAGATATAGTGTATAAGAAAAATATAATGGCTTCCTTTTTAACATTCTGGTCCACATTTTATTTGTATGAAATAACCGTATTTATAAACAAGAACATACCCTTCACAGACAATTACCAGCTGTGTTAGCTATGCCATTTTAACTCCTTAAGAAGATTATTCTATGCTTTARCAAAATGTTAGTTTTAGCCTAGTCTCCCATCAGGGGAAAAGACAGCTCAGGGTCTCATATCAGGGGACATACACAATACTCACCACCAGTGTTTCTGTTGCAAAGATCCTACTGTTATCTGCTTCAATTTACAAAAACACATCTTCTATCAAAGTAAAATGAAAAATCCTCAAGTCYCCAAGGCTTGTCATTGAGTAGTTCCACTAGTAATGAACTAACAAAATGTAATGAATCTTTGGCCTTCTGAGAAGGTGCCAAAATAATATCAAGACGCCTGCACTAATGAACTTCCCAACTTCAAAGGGATTCTCCCCCACAGCAGTGACGGAGTCTCTCCACCTGAGGCTTAGAACAAACCCTGCTGTGTTCCACTGGATGAGCTTTCACACAGTGCGCAGCTGTGACATGAGCACTGGGGTATCCTGCCTGCTGTTTATGGTCATGTCAGTAAATTTCTGATGATAGGTGATTATTTCATTTTGCCATTCACAGGAGGGCATAGCAGTGACCTTTTATCCAATGAATTCCAGAGCAGGAAAATGGGAGAAATCACACCTTACATTTTCTTTCTTTCTYTTTTTTTTTTTTTTTCTTCCAGGCTGTATCTCAACTGCTTTTAATAGTGCAAGAAATTTGCTAGGTCTATGGTGTTAGCTTCAACTGACACAATATGCCAGGTAATACATGTTATTGTATCCTAGGGAAAACAGAATCTACCACAAGATATCATGGAATCATAGGATGGCCTGGGTTGGAATGGACCTTAAATGTCATCCAGTTCCAACCCCRCTGCCATGGCCAGGGACAGCTTCCACAAGAGCAGATTGCTCAGACCTCTATCCAGCCTGGCCTCAAACATTTCCAGTGATGGGACATCCCCAGATTCTCCAGTCATTTTTTACCAGTGCCTCACCACACTCACAGTAATGACTTTTTTCCTAAACCCACTGTCTTTCAACTTATAGCCATTAGCCCTTGCCCTGTCTATGCCCTTCCAAATAGTTTCTCTCCATCTTTCCTGCAGACTCCCTTCAGGCACCGAAGAGCTGCAATTGGGCCACCCTAAAGCCCTTTTCATTCCAGTCCAAGCAGTGTCAAGTCTCTTGGTCTTTTCTCCTAGGAGAGCTGCTGCCTCCCTCTAATCAAATTGGTTGACTTCCTTTTCCTTCTGCCTGTCCAGCCTTGTCTACCTCTGGCAGGTGGGCAGATTTTTAGATGCTCTTTACAGAGTCAAGACTGCTGATTAGATACCCATAATTGCAGTAGGTTTCACAATGCTTTGATAATTGGTGTAAAGTGTGCATCCAACAGTTATGGTTAAGTGCCAGATCTAATTTTAGATGTTACACATACACACGTAACTGAGCAATATAYCTGATCCACCCACAAAAACCACAAAGTTTACTACCCAAAGGCAAAACATCTGTACAAGGGAAACAGTAAAATTTGATGTTTTTCAAAGTTTTTAGGGCCTCTGTGCATGTTCTGAAATGGTGACTGTGCATGAAGAGTGAAGAAGCACAAAGATTTTTAGATTGCTCAGAACCCCAGCCACGGCTTGGCTCCGAAAATCTGAAATCTTGGAAAAAGTTCATTGCTTTAAAAAAAATTAGGTCTGAAGGGAAAAGTGGTGTGGCAAAATAAAACATCAGATGATAAAGGGTATGGAAAATAAAACATGAAAGAAAACTAAATCTTAGCTAGCACTGTTTCCAGTATTCGAACCCTTACATTTTGGTTAAATCTGAACTTCAATCAAAAACARTGAATGGAGGCTTTGCATTTCTGTGATATCCATCAACTTCTTTTAACATAAGAAAGAMTTGACAGGCAAAGGCCAGTATTTTAGATAAATCTTGGGTCTGAGTGTCTCCAGTGTTGAGTATTTGTGTGCAATAAACTCCACTGAAAAAATGCTATCCTCCACAGAACATTTTAGATGACATAAGAAGTTTRAGGCAGAGCTGAGAATAAATTTCTGTCTACCAAGTCGATCCTGAACGACAGGCTGATCTTCCTTCTGGGAGGAATAAAACTATATARTAATGACACTTCTGGTTTCCTGTTCACACTCCTGTACCTGTTCCTGGAGACTCCAATCTGAAATCCASGCTAAAACTGATGGATCTTAAGTGTGAACTCTCTAAAGTCTTTTGAGAAGTCAGTGTGCAGTTCTCCTTTACTTTTGATTCACTCTTCTTAGATTGTTTAGACCCACTTTTAATCTGTTAGTAATAGCAAAATAAGTCAAATGATATGTCTTCAATATCTTTCTTCCCAGAATGAGGTACAGAATAAAACCTTCATKCAGACAGCTTCTCCTACCCTCAATATCAGCAGCGCTTACTAATGCCCATAATACTGTACCAATAATTAAAATCAACCATAAGAACATTACATTCCATATGACAGTTTATTTACAGATGATTTACCATTCTGCTTTTTAAAATTTGTATAGGATTCATGTAATAAGAATTGCTTCCTGGTGCCTCTGATTTGGAAACGAAGAAAAATATATTAATACATTATAGAAAAATATAAAAGTTATTTAAGTACMTAAAATTCTTTTGTAATTTACTATACACAAAATGTATATTATTTATTTTAGTATGTATAAAAATATGTATTATATACATTTTAAGTCAAAATAGAGCATTTAGCAAAGCATTAAAGTATAAAATAWTATTTCAGTATATAATTCTCCTGTACAATTTTTCTCACAAAGAATTGTTTATCAGAGTTCATCTTCTCTCTCTCTGAAATACTAACAATAAGATTTTCAGTTATTTTCTTTTGCTGTGGTGTCTGCAAAACAATAGTAAAATCCAGTTTTTCCTGAATTTCCTGCTTTTGATTGTACTTTAAAATATCTTGACTGGGAACAGACCAGGGCACATGATTTTAATAGATGGTGCAACAATACAGCCCATTAAAATGTTTTCACTTAAAATTTAAACCACTTGAGGTGATCTGAAGATTCTATACCTATCAGAGACGAGTTGTCAAAAATCTCACAGCACCCGCAACTCTATTACTCTTATCAAGCCCAAATTTCAGTGCAACAATAAAAGAGWATAATATAAAAGAAATATTTGCAGCTGGGTGTGGTGGGTGTTGGCCTGACAAATTTTGCAGATTGTCAGCTAAGGGTAAATCATGCTGAGAAATTTCCCCAAGCTCATTTTCTGAYCAAAATCTGAGGCAGCTGAGAGCAGAGATTGCTTGAACACACTGAACTGAAAGGACCTTTCAAAATTGCAAAAGTGCAATTTGAGTGTTAGCATCCGAGACTCACAGTAAGGTCTGACTCAGGTAATACATGATTAGGGGTTATAAATATTTGCAAAGACTCTTAACAACAGGAACATCCTGCTCCTATTGTTGAAGGAGACAGAGTCACCTACATTGACGCTTTAATTTTGTCCTTACTGTGCTGATGAGTAGGTCATCTAATTGAGCAGTTCAATATATTGATCTGACAGCCACTTAAAATATCCATTTGGCTTCAGGCACTATTAGCAGTTCTGTAGGCATGCAGCATCTCTGTAGCGGACACTTCAACATCAGAATGAATTGTGTGATAACACTTCCTCTGCACAGCATTAATGTTCTTGCAACATTATTTTAGTGTGCTTTTATCTGCGCAATATGTTTTAATCAGTATGTTTGATTCATTTCTTCTGGCTGGTAAAGAAATTCCACTCACATGGAGGTGATATAGGAGATAAAGCAAGCTATGAAAACAGCTCTCTTGTCAGAAAAAAATACACTTGTCAGTGACAGTCTCGTGCTGGTTTTAACACTTTATTTAATTGTATCAATGAGAAACCAACCCACCATCAACAAAGTGAGAATATTTCTCAAGGGTTCCATTGCTTCTGGAAAATGTTCCACAGCAAAAATGTAGATGGATTTGAGCTGCTAGGCTTCCTCCTGAAAATCAGGGCAAGCAAGGTGCCAAGTAAACTGCAGCATAATGTCATATCAGGATCCAAGGCAGCTCTCAAGTTCATTCAGGGGTCTTATCWGATTGAAATTTGGCCAGAATTCCCAGCAAAACGATTTTTAGTGTTCTTCTGACAAAAAATCAGTCAACCTAAGAGAACCGGAGGAATGGTATTAAGGAAACAGTTCAAGAAAATAATGTTAGGTGAACACTTTTGTTCATTTAAGTATTTATGTGTGTACATTAATTTCTCAGTTGCCTCCATGCCTTATTTTATTCATTATAAAACAAGTTTAAGGATTTCCAGAAGCTATTATTTTATTAGCCTGCAGCAAAGCTGCAAAACCAGGATTTTAAATTATTTTTAAATGTTCTAGGTTTTATTATCAAAGCTCATTTTTTGTCAGTACATTAACAAAGTTTAAAAAAAAAAAAAAAAAAACTCAAGATAGCTCCATTCTATGTCTTCCCAGCTATCAATTAATCTATGAACACTTTGAGAAGAGCAACATTAATGCCAACACTAAAACTGAGGTAATTTTAATAATTGTAAGATTTACTTCCTTCGGACCCTTGGCAAAATTCTTGGTGACTAATGAATTTGCCAACTTCATAATAAGAGGCACAAGAAAACTGATCATCACTATTTTATGGGCTGTTTTTTAGAATATGCATATATAAGCAAACACTGCACACACAAACATACCTTATTGTCTCCTGTATTACAATTTAAACTATAATCAGCAATATAGGATTTTAATTAGTAGAAAAGTGAGGGGATGATGGAGGCAACATTCGTGGAATTGCCTCAATTACTTATGAATTCAGTGTAAAGAAAAGCATGATCTTGTCTTAAAGTGATCATTGGGTAAAATCATTGAGCCAATGAATTTTGAAAGAGACAGAGAGTTTCTTTACTCCTAGRATGATCAGAAACTCACATGCTGAGGAACAGCTTTAATTTAAGTTAAARACACCGCAGAGAGACTTTTCATTTTCCAGTGGTATCTTCCTCTTTAATCAATTTATGACCAATGCTATTTCCCTAACTTCTGTGTATTTTTAAGCAGTATGGTGTTGGATAAAACATGCTGTGGGTTTTAATACCAGATGCAAAATATGCATGATGGGTAGTCCTCTGGAAAGTTGCTGCCCTTTATTCAGTAACCTAGTAGCTGCCTATGTACTTTCCAACAGTCATTAGACAAGAGAATAAATAGAGTTCAAACAGTGGGGRAAAAAAATGCAAGTGCAAATCCAGCATGGTAAATTAATGCAACACATGGATAGTTAAAGTTTATTCTGTAACTGTGTGCCTTCAATCTTCTTTCCCTAAATTAGTATRGTGACCTAGAAATGGAGTTGCCATGTGGACATCTTGTTGATCACTTAGTTTTACTTGTAGATCTGTTTCCTATTCCACRGAAGGCAAACAGGTGCTAAAATGTTGTCCTTCAAAAGAACTGAGAATGAATCAAACAGAAAATTATGTTGAAAAGATGAGCCACTAGTGTGGAACTGCTGTTAGTAACTAAGAAAGCATAGCAGGCAAAAAGGAGAGTTGAAGAACATACCTAAGGTGTAGGTWTTACTTAACAACTTAGCCACAAGCCTTTTAAAGGAATGATCTCCCATTTATAGATAAAAACCTTGTTACAGAAGCTACATCAGAGCTACATTTTATGAGTCATTCAATCAGCTGCTAACCTGAATTACAGAGGAAGCAGCACTTCCTGTCTCTCTGCTTGCATACGTTCTAAAAGAAAGTATTGACAGCTTCCCTCTTAGAAAGGTTGCAAGAAAAACTTCCCTCTCACATTGGGAGCAGCAGTCCTCTTACTTGTTTGTAAAACTGGCTTTTTGAAAAGATGACTTTTATCTACACCAATATATTAATCTATTCAGTAGTTAGTGAGATATTGCTTTTCCTTATCAACATCTTAAATTGGCTTTAAACCTTGTGGCAGACTAATATTTTGAGATGAAGAGGAAAATATCATTATTTTTCATGCATAGTTMAAGTGATAAAATCATTTACATTCTTGTTTATGTCATAGCTTGTGTCAAAAATTTTTACTATCACCTGACATTGTWAGGTGTGAAGAGCAGTTTATCTTACTGCATTTAAATACCAATCTAGATATTTTCCTCTCCTCATAAAACCTTCACTCCATACTGCTTATCCCGCAGTGTTAAGAAGATGGAATAAGCTCAGGATTAGTAAAATGATTTTTTCAAAGGTGTTTGGTTTAATTTGATCTTACTGGGATCTAAGTCCTTAAATACAATAAAACCTGAGTTGACTCAGATGAAGTCCAGAACAGGAGTAGCCCTTCGTTACCTAAGATTTCCACTTTTCGACACCTCTTGAATGTAGCACTTTCCATTACCTTGTTTTAAAGGAACATATTGTGTGATTCCAACACCATATCAGCAATAATATGCAACATTCCTTTTCTCTTTCACAAGTGATCCATAAGAATACTAATCGAAATAGAATACTGATCAACTAATGAAATTTGACAGTTTATATTCCCACTGTTTATTAAAAACTCCCACATAATGATCACTCTTCTCAAAAAGCTCTTCTCTTAATAGAGTCAGCAGCTCTTAGCTGACTAAAAGCTCCTGTGAGATCAGTTTGAGAAACAAATAACTGGCTTGTTCTATGGGAACTGCGGCAGGGACTTTGCTTAGAAACACCTGATGTTCTTATACCACTCAGCATTAAGAAAAAGTAATATTTGTAATTCTATTGACACCAGTCGGACTTGATCTGAATATTGAAGGATAGAAAGAGAGATAAAATCTACTTGATGCAACTTTGTCAGTCTCTGTTTCTACCACAACCCACGATATCAGTGTGCACTCAATAACTTTCAGACATTTCCTCT
>NW_026623247.1:1568143-1576804 GCF_030028575.1 Malurus melanocephalus
TTTTTTTAATTTAAATTTTGTTATTTCTGTAAATTTTGTCCTTTATCCCTTGCTCAAGGGTCCTTTACAGGAATTACAAGAAAATTACAACTAAACCTTTTCAGTTTTTTACCAAGTAACTTAACTAAAACATTTTTTTTTGGTAATGAACATGTTTCATCCTTTATCAATGAGAATTTCCTCTAAAAACTTCACTATGGAGAAAGAGGGTACAAAACTGCCCGATTATCTGAAGAATTACAGAAATGAAAAGGATTCTGATATCCACCTAATTTCTTTCCTTCTTCTCTTTATTCCATGTGAAAGAAGCTCCTTCCCTTGATGCCTCTGTGGAAACATAGGGAGATGAAATATTCTACCTACATGTTGGAACARGTCCTACCAATCAAGCTACAGTTTTTCATCACCTCAACTGAGCAGTTGGCTATGGATAGGCAAATATTCATTTGGCTATGAATAGGCTTTTTTTTTTCAAGTCTGAKGAATTGCCACAAGCAACTACAATAAACAACTACAAATGTTATTTACAGTTCGGTGAAAAAAGATACAYGTATATTAAACCTTACATGCTTTTTGTACTTAGCTACAGTTGGCTTCTGGCTTCTGTCTTAATGCCAATCCCCTTTTTCAGTTGTCTCTTTGACATTGACATTAGGCACAACTTAGAGATTTTAATTCAACTCTAGAATTCCAGAGTAAAATTAAGAACTAGAGTGGATGTCAGTCTTCTTCAGAGCTCTGCTTGATCCTTCAGCAATTTAAACCTAATAAGAGCAAAATATGTTCCTCTCCAGAAATGTCTCTTGCCTGGAAGATTTCAAACCCATATGATGGGCAAAAAAGGAAATTTTTTGAAGTCAGTGCTATTGACAGCCTAAAGCTGACACAAGAGGTAAAATAGAGAAACAATGAAGACAAGATATTCTGATGTGATCTTTCAAAAACATCATAGTATATTTACTGATAGAAAGCCAAGGGTCAGCAGCCATTACTGATAGAAACCAAGATTTCCTTCATATTTTGAGCTATCTATCGAATATAAGAAGTATCTATGGAATATAAAATGGGAATTAMATAGTAAAAACTTAAGTTTGAAAAAATTAAAAATAAAACCAAATATTCGGTATCCATCTCCCTTCTATCCATAATCCCCGGTGTTTGAACATTTTGATATCACTTCTTGTTCTTTTCTTCTGTTATGAAATTATAAATTAACATTTGAGTTCAAATAGGAAATTTGAAAAAAATCTTGTAACTGAAAGATCTTTTGGTTCAAGACTTCCTAAACTACAGCAATGTATTTAGTGTAACCATCCCTTTCCTCTGGTTAGGGTTTTTTGCAAGCTCCACATATTTTTACGAAAGTTTTGAAAATGTTTATTTTAAGTGTAGCATTTGAATTAAAACCTACTCTTAATCTTTCATAGGCATGCCACACACAGAAAAAGTGAGTGTCATCTCATCTTGGAGACCAGATAGAAAATGGTTGTTTGAAGTAGTTCCATTAAATTGTTCTGCACAGTTTCTCTTATTTTTCAGTCTCTGAAGTTTAAGATTAGCATGAAAAAAAAAAAAAAAAAAAAAAAAAAAAAAAAAGGTTAGTTATTAAACCCAGTGTTGCCTTACTGTATATTATTGAAGGAAGGTTTATTTTTCACAGTTGTGATGCCATCCTGATTATTTTCCTTTTTCTTTTATATACTCTCTGTATTCTTTGCACATATATTTGAAGATCTRTAGCTCATTATTGTATTAGCAGCTAGTTTTCCCTGTGGTTTTCCATACTCTTTTCCTAGGCAGAAAGACCAAACACATTCCAAGGCCTCATCCTGTCTTGATTCTCTCTGGCTACCAACGTTGAGACCAGTTCTTCGAGACACATTTTAATAAACAAAGATTAGTTTCCATCTGAGGGAGGGATTGTTTAGAGAGGGTTGAACCAGGGGAAATTTACCTCACCATCCATGCCTCTAATTGGTGATTTTTATCTAATATGTTAATTCATTAAACTTATAAAACTGTATTCACCCCATGGGGTGTGGGCTTTTGTAGACATTTTCCATATCTGCCCCTGGAGGCCTCCAATAAAGACCAGCTTTTATATTTCCTCTGATACTAATATTATCTTGAAAAYGTGTTGTTTCATTTCTAGGGTCTTTAAGGCATCAGTTGCTGTTGCCCATTTTATCCAAGAATTTGAATTGTTCCTATTTTCCAAACATAAATGTGCAAGATAAGCATTCTACTCTCATGTATGCTCAACATACATGCAACTTTCTGTTTTCTGAAAGAAGGGCAAAATGACATTAATTCAAGCTCTCCATTCATAGAGACAACTACCAAAATCTGCTATTCTGTTTGCAATCAATTAAATTCACAATGGATTCAAATGAACAAGTTATTTTTTTAAATACACATATATAGTTATGCATGTTTCCCAGTTCACCCTAAAAAAAAGCAATAAATAGAAGATTTCCCATTGCATTCTGTTCTCATGCTAAAGTTTCAGCCCCTGTGTGTGTGCTGATCAATATGTTCTTTCCCTTGAAGGGACAACCATCAAATTCTGAACAGAGCAGTCTTACTACATGAAGCCTTGGCAGGCTTCACATTTCAGCAAAGAGTGCTCACTTTTAGATCAAAACTTGTAAATTACCTACTGGAGCTGAGAGGACTCCTATTCTGCTCTGACTGATGAACAGACAATATGAAAGACATAGAGATGTTTACAAAAGGAAGAAATGTGTGTGATTGTAAGGATCATTCCTTAAGATAGCTTACATTCAGAAAATGTATCAATATTATAATACTTACATTTGTAAGTCACAAAGGACTCTGCCCATATGCATGCTTGATATATTTCTACCTGTAGTGGCATGCTTGCCAAAAAGTAATTACAGACAAAAAACACTAAGAAAAAAAGATATATATAAATCACCAAGCTGCAGTGACAAATTTCGTATAAGAGGGAAAAACTGACAAACAAAACAAACTCTAAAATGTGAGAATATGTTAATTCAAACAATTGATATCTGTATAATTGTAGATACTGTCTTCTCATCATGCAATGTTATCTGTGCAGATAGAGATTATATGCTTTCAATTTCTTAAAATTGGAATCCGCAAATATAACGTCTTTTTTTCAGCTTGCAAACAACTACTTTTTTTCATGTRCAGTGTGATGCCTTTTGTTTTCGAAGGATGCCATGCAGACTTCAATAATCACTTCATTATAATTTTGCAGTGTATCAGAYTTTTTTCCACCTAAGTCTCATAAACTCCTCTTTTTCCCTTTTGACATGACACTCTGCTAGGCAGCACAGGCACTTGCACAGTAACAAACCAGATCACAAAGAGATAAGCCTGAAAAACACCAYGCAAAACATTTTTTTTTTCCCAAACTTGTTTCTCACTCAGATCAATTAATTGATCTGGCTTTTCACACCGCCACACAAAGAATCCTAGCATACACATGGAGATGTTTGAGTATGGACAGCTGCCTTCCCTAAGGAGCAGCAATGACCTTGTCATCAATAATTTTGCCCATTTTTGTCAAAAGAACTTGCTATGGCAGCCTTCATATTAGTGAGTTGAGATAGTCTAATGATAACAAATATTTCTGATCCTAGGATAACTACAGATATTAATTAATTACTGTTACAAAAAAAAAAAAGTTAATTTTTTGTTTCTATACTTAAAAGAACACTTTCAAACATTCTGTGGAGTTTTTTTTCTATCCAAGAGAAATATAGAAATTTAAGAGCAAGAACTTTTGCTTAGAAGCATAAGTTGTTGAGGATTTGTTCGGGAGGAGGTTGCCTTTTTCTTCTGAATGCAAATTTATTGTTACAAATAAGCTACAACACCAGCTCTCTGATGTGAAAATCCAAAGTATACTAATTCTGTACTTGGAGCAAACCAGATAGGAACGCAGAAAAAAATCMAGCACTTTTCAATCCACAATAATCAGAATGCACAGGAGGAGCAGTTTCCTAGCTTAGTCTGTCAGATGAAGACTAGATACAGATTTTTATTTCATTTATACCAGAGGTTTCATTGGTCTCATTTACAATAATAATCCAGATTTCCTCTGTCACTTGAAGAAAATGCTTAATTTTGCTTCTAGGACAAAAAACATGTTYCTGCACTTCTGTTGAATGCAATCTGTATCTAAAAGGGGACTTCACAAATAGTCATGCATGAAATGCAAACACTTGCAAATACATAGGAATCATATGACGCTTTTGATTAGGAACATGGAGAAATAAGCCAGTATCCATGGAAACTCATTGCTTCAGAGATTTCAAGGCAGCTAAAAGGCTTCTGAGTGTAAAAAACTCWACACTGTATCACCTGCCTAATGCAAATTGATATAAGAACAAAAATTCTATCTGCAAGTAAGTAAAAGTGCAAAACAGAGTTAACCTTGTTTATTCAGTGATCCCTAATCATTTGAGATTTCTTCACATGATTTATCCCATTTCCTCTTTAGCTAAGGATACCAGCAAGAATATCAGTATACGGTGCYGAAGTTCAGCCATTACAACCCTGGCTTATAACAGGCATAGAATTAAAGATCTGGTCATACTGATTAATTTCTCTAATTAGTTTCTCTCTTACGTAACTAAATTCAATGTTATTTAACAATCTGAATATTAAATGACATAAGCCATGAGCCAGCTGCACCCAGTTGGCCAAGAAGGCCAGTGCCACCTTGCCTGTGTCAGTAGTAGTGTAGCCAGTAGGATGAGGACAGTGTGTGTCCCACTGAATTCAGCACTGGCAAGGATGCAGCTCRAATCCTGYGCTCAGTTCTGGTCCCCTCAGCTCATGAACCACATTGAGGAGCTGGAGCATGTCCGGAGAAGGGGCAGTAGAGCTGGGGAAGGGTCTGGAGAGTGAGTCAGATAGAGAGAGGTTGGGGGACTTGGAGCTGTTTAGCCTGGGGAAAAGGAGGCTCAGGGGAGAGCTTATCACTCTCTACAATTGCCTGACAGGAGACTGCAGCCAGCCTGGCCTCTTCTCCCAGGRAAAATGTGTCAAGACAAGMKGAAACAGCCTCAAGCTGYGCCAGAGAGGGTACAGGTGGGACATCAGGAAGAATTTCTTCATGGAAGGTTGTCAAGGATTAGAACAGACTGTCCAGGGAGCTGATGGAGTCACCATGCCTGCAAGYGTTCAAGAAATGACTGAACATGGTACTTGGTGCTATGATTTATTTGATGTGGTGGTGYTTGGYCAAAGGTTGGGCTTGATGATTTTGGAGGCCTTTTCCAACCTTATTGACTCTGGGAATCTAAGACGCACTTGTGAATTCAGCTATTATGATTTTGTATAAACTGTAGAGTTCTAAATGAAAATTTAGACCTTTTTTTTTTTATTTTAGAGGAGGCATTCAAGAAACTCAGTGCCATSAACCCCAAAAGACCATTTTAAGTCCTCTAAAGCTACAAGCAAATTTACCTTATAAGGAGACACAAAACCTTACTGCCTAATCACCCTCCAGGGAACAAAAATGTCATGGATAGCAAAGAGTTCTGCAGTCATTCTCACAGTGAGAACTTCCATYGACGTCAAAGATAGTTTTGCTCAATAGAGTAAAAGAATGCCTATTCAAACAATATGGAAGGAAAAAGGAAAGGAACCCCTGAGAGTTTACATAATGAAACAGAAGTAAGTTAGTTGCAAAGTAGTACGTGTTTGTAGASATGTTCCTGAGTTGTCTGATACAATTAAACAGATTTTGTGATTTAATTAAGTTWAGCTGGAGATTGGGTTTTTGGCCTCATCAGTTTTTATATACTCAGTTAACTGCAAGAAAAATACAGGCCCCACATGTACCCCCATGGGTAGATGCTGTCAAAACGTGAGGTCCTAAGGTATTGTTTGAACAAAACCACACATATATAAAGACATACCAATACACATTTACCTATATATAATACTATATACACATGTTGCCTTAACAAAACTATTGTATCACAGAAATTACATAAATCTGACTTTCTTATTGTCCCTAAGTGTAACATATTATTTCCACTCAAAACAACATCATTTGCAACCCACACTAGTCATTAACTGGCACAAAGGGATATCACTTCTGCTGATTATCAAATACCTGTTTCCAGTTTCCAGATATCTGAACACTGAGTGGCTTTTGACACTGAAAATCAGTCATGTACTAACTGTAAATCTATAATTGATGCGATATGATACCTACTGCTTTAACAAAAATGCTCAACAAAAGAAAACACAGAGTTTTTAATTTATGAAAAGAAAGACATTTCTTGCCTCAAAATAGACATTTTACACTKCATCTAGTGAGAGATATAAGCCTGTGGTAGTTATTTGACTGATCTTTTATAACAACCCCTACTGTTAAAGAGCTATTGGCTAGAAAATCAGCTACAAGCTGAGTGCAGCTAGGAACTTCACCATTTGTTTATGTGTGACCAATTATATTAAAAGCTTTTAGTAAACATTGCTCATTATGATCRATTTCCCTGAAGAAATGTAATTTTTTTAATGAATATTTAAATGCAGCTTTAGTTTTTTTTCCCTTTTTAAGAAGATTTTTTAATTCAAAAAATCTTGTAATTTTAATTCAAAAAAGCTTGTAAACAAGCTATTAGAAAACATAAAAAGAAAAGAAAAAAAAGTTTTTCTGTAGGATGAAGTGGTGAATTAACAGACTAATCTAATCTAACATTACCAAACTTCACATACTCAGCATCGTTATTGTGGGCTTTATAACTAGGTTATTTGTAATTGCATCAAATTAATTCTTGGTCACCCCAGGCAAGATTAATTCTGTTGACAACATGAACATCAATAAACTCAAACTCAGCAAATCTGAMATCTGAACAAACCACCTTTTAACAAGAGATGGTTTGTACAGAGTTCAGRTATGCAGCATGTTTTTAAAACTCAGATACCTCCATAGACACCAACGTGGCAAAAAAAATAAAATTCTTCACAACCTTTATAATGAAAAATAGAACATACTCACCATGTGAGTATGTCTTGACCACTCAGTTCCCATATTCTGTAACATTCACCACCCATGTTCTCATATTTTTGCTTTTCTTGAAATTTAGGAAGCTAAAACCACCATATTGTTCAATTCCAGATAGATTTTTGTGCTCTCCATTATCATTTGAATCGGAAGTCTGCAGAAATTCCAGCTTTATTTGTAGTTCACATTGCCATGGGTCCAAAGCACTTGCAAGAAACACATTYAAGGGGACTGATTTATAATTATTATGAGTCATATATAATGACCAGTATGAGCTTTACTCGTCATTGCTGCAACCTCACCTCAAATCCTGTGTGCAGTTTTGGTGATTACAATATAAAAAAAAATACATTAATTTATTAGAGAGTGTTCAAAGGAGGACAACAAGTACAGTTAAGGGCCTTGAGAAAGATATATAAGGAGCAGCTGAGGGCACTCGTTCTCTTCAGTCTGGAGAAGAGAAGACTGAGAACAGACCTCATTGGAATCACAGTTTCCTCATGAGGGAAGAGGAGGGGCAGGCACTGATTTCTTCTCTCTGGTGACAGTGACAGGACCTGAGGGAATAGCCTGAAATTGTGTCAGGGAAGGTTTAGGCTGGATATCAGGRAAAGGTTTTTCACCCAGAGGGTGGCTGGGCTCTGGAACAGGCTCCTCAGGGCAGTGGGACCCTGCACAGCACCAYCTCYAAGAGTCACACCTTGTGCYRAGAAGATTGTCCAAACACTCCTTGAGCTCTGTCAGGCTGTGCTGGACCAGGAGCTGGACTTGATGATCCTTGTGTGTCCCTTCCAAATCAGCACATTCTGTGATTCTGTGATCTGAAGGATCACTAAAGCTTGTACAAATAAAATACAAATGTACAAAGTGTTCAATTATTCTGACATTTGCTTTGGCTCTAATTTGGAATTTATGTTTTGTCAGCACTTTTTCTTGCTGGGTCTGCTCATAATGCTATTGCATTATTTGGTCTTTTCAGATTATTCTGGTATTTCATTTTCTTATGTCAGGTATAAATATAGAAACAAACATAAAGTAAACCTGATCACAGCAAAATTTTCACCTAAGAAGAAAAATCACAGCTCCACATCTCAAACACRGGCCACAAACTTTTGCTAAGAAGAAAAAAAAAAAGAGGACTCCAGACTGCCAATAGATTGATAAAATAATTTTTTTTTGAGGCATGATGAAAGAGATAGAGGACAAAAGCTTTAAAAGGGCAGATTGGTTCAAGGCCATGGTAATGCATGGTTAGCAGTTTATGTAAAGAGACATSATAGGCAAGTGTGTGGAAAAGCAGGTTGCTAAACAAAAGGTGGACGTGGTCAATGCAGACCAGTATTGAGGAGATACACCCCAGGACTATGGAAGACAAATTTGGTAAATATCTTGGCAACTTTATCTTCACAGCTACTTTGTGATTCTGGCCTCACAAAATGTAAATTCAGCACTCTAATATCTGCTAAGATAATACATATATTYAAAGAGTTCTGGAAAATAACTGAAGAACTCAGAAAAGCCATGAAAACATTCACAAATTAGGCAAAGCCGCTTAAATAGAAACAATGTGACCATGAAGAGAGCTAAAGGTTATATTTATCATATATAAATGTATATTATATGTGTGTGTCTGTATACATCTGTGT
>NW_026623247.1:1576922-1612902 GCF_030028575.1 Malurus melanocephalus
AGAATGTTTGTAGACTTATATATATATATATATATACACTCACACATTATACATATAATTAGATGTACAAATTTGGGACCTTCCAGGTAACAGTGGAGATACATTCTACATCATTCAGAGTTATTTTTAAGAAGTAAAATGAGTGGCTGATGGCTGCCCTGTCCCAGTTCCTGCAACAATCTGGAAGAGAGCTCAGGAACCATGTTTGGGGGCTTGCCCATCATGTTTTCATCTTTCCAAAGAGTCAGATTTTACAATGTCTAAAGCATATATAACATGTCTAAAGCACATCTAAGGCAACTAAGATGGGTACTGAACTTAAAACACAAAGTAGTTACAACTTTCATTAAAAGAAACTAAGCAGATTGAGAGATTGTTGCTTAAAAGACAAGAAGAGGATCCTGATTCATTGCCTTTTTCAATCAGCCTCTTTAATCATGAGCTCTCATTGTGATCAGAAAACTGCCAGTTTTTTCTTAAAGCCYAGTTACTGCTTCAAGATGCAGGTACTGAGATGGAGGGCCAAAGTTTTCTTGCCTTGTTATACCAGAACAATCTTACAGAAATGTGTAACCCCCCCAAAAAAAAAAAAATTAGACTTAATAGGATAAATATTTCTGTAGTTTTGCTCTCTTYGTCTCTTTATTTAAGGATGAAAAGACATAAAAACAGCAGAGACGTCTGAAAACATTTCCACATCACATCAAATCCTCAATGAAAATTGATAGGCTATTTTSTTCTGTAAATTGGCTGCATATAAAATTATTTTGGCACTGCCCTTGTTAAAGTTAATTGTTGATAACACCATTCACTGCCAGTATTAAAGATAATTCATAGAGGAAAGAATAAATGAGAGATAAATTGGAATGTCAGGCCAGAATGCTGCATCGCAGGAAGCAGTTTCCTGCTACAGATCTAGTTTATACTTTGTACTCCTAAAATCTCAATTCCTCACAAATTTTCTCCGACTGACCAAGAAAACTCTTTTAGTCAATGACTACCTAAAGTTTCAATAGCTCAGAGCATAAAGGTAAACTTATCCTTTCCCTAGGCTTTTGAAGAAGATTTTGTCCTATGAGAGATTTGGGGACAAGTAGGTGCAAATTCCATCACATCAACAAACTATAGATTTTTCATTAGCAGGAATTGGAGACATCCAAAATTTTGTCATTCCACAATATGGTATCTCTTGGATGTGGGCCCAACATGTTTTGAAATTAGCCATAAAATTACAAAGTGGATCTTGATTTTTAAATCCCGTTGGGTGATACCCCCAACAGATACCTATATTAACCTGTGTCAATTGGCCAGGTTTTAAAGGGATTTTCAGGTCCCATAGTAAAATTGATTAGCTTTGCACACTGGAATAAATGTGAATGGGTTTGTTGAGGATGTGTGTTTACATATTTCAAAGACTTTTAAGCAATAAAATATAGTTCTCTCTCAGTCACATCCATATATAGTTCAAAGAATTTTATAGGTAAAGCTCCTGCTCCAGTGGCCAATTCTATACACCATGAAAAATTGACCTTTAGCCAACAAAATTCACGTACAAAATACAAAAACCTTTGGTTCTTATGCAAACATATCTTTACATCAGGACTATGCTCTATTTTCTGAGGGATAGATTATAACACTGTTGTAATTTAACTATGACTCGTGAGACTATATTAAAATRTCACAGAAGCTCCATTGCTTCTCCTGATTTCCGCCCTCTAGGCCTTAGACAATTAAAATTAAATTTCAAATAAGGAGGATTGGAGGGGAAAGAAGGGAGGGTTGAGAGGCATTCAGAAAAATTATCCTCTGGGGGGAAGAGAGGCAAGATGATTAACTAGTTTTCCTTCAGCTCTTGTTGTTATGATTCTATTTTTTGGAAAGTCAATAATTTTAAAAAGAAAATTTCTGTCTCCCAGACACAGAATATATTCCTCAGACTCAAATATCACGMCCATCTCAAGTTTTTCCACCTTACAGCTGTTTATTCATGCTACCTGAGCACTTAATTTCRTAATATGCAAAGACCATTAACATTAGATTTTGTCCCCTAAATTCTTATGAAATATCTAGAACAAAAGCTGTAATACAACAGACTATGAACCTTTCTCTGCTCTGAACAAAAGCTGAATTTTAATGCTTCTTGTTTGGCTTGAGGGATCAATTAGGGATCATCTCCTATTTAATGAGACTAATGAATGATTTTCACTCTAACAGGCAAAAGAAATGTTGGGAAGGGAATATTTCTCTTTCCACTCATAGAATGTAATGTCTGGTACTGTGTTTCCTGAAAATACACTGAAAAAAGTAACAAGCTGTAATGGTGCTTCACCTACCAACGTCCTTGACACACACAATACTAAAAAAAGGGATTTAAAAAGTTTTTTTGAGAATGTATGATCTGACACTTGACTGGACAAAACTCCAAGCAATATAGCTTATACATAAGCTTATAAATTCAGCATTATCCTGTGCTTACTGACTTGAATTGTATGATTCTGACTTGATTGTATGATCCTGACTTTGTACTCAGCTTCCAGTTTATAGGGAATGTGGGAATGTTTTGCATGTATGGACACTGAAAAGGACTGATCAACGGCTCATAACTTATATCCCAATTTGTGGGTTTTGGGCACTTTCATATGTGAATAACAGAACTCAGCTTCCAGGAGAAAAACCTTCTTTGCAGAAGCAAATATTTCACACAGGTTTTCTTCTTATTTAGCAGACCAAGAATTCGGGGAATATAAAAAAAAAATTCAGGGAATTTTCAAAAAAAAGTCAGTGTAAGTACTAAAAAAATATTTGACTCGGTCACTGTTACAAGAAAAGTTTATATTCTTCCAAATCAGCTCAAATTTTCAATTTCTTTGTATAYAGGTTTTACTATCAAAGACATTGTAGAAACATGTAGTTTAACTTCCTGCCAGTCAATATATTGATTTCTTTACATTTCCAGCATGTTTCACATAAGCAAGTCTAATATGTAAATAATTGAAAAGGCAAATGTATATTGTAGGTTTTGAAGAGTTGCATGTTGCATGAGGAAGGGGAATCAATTACTCACAGCATCAACACTGTGTTTGATGTGGCACTGTTTCTTTTGCTGCCTAAAGAACTTTGTTTTGACTAGAGCTGCATAGCAGATGTTTATGAGCAATAAAGATCTTGGTRAATTTATTATGTTTCTATGAATAACATAAGTCTCTAAACTTGAATTTTCTTCAGAACGGCTTACTTAGATCACAAAGTGAATGCCAGCCTGTTACTATAAAGGATATCTAATAAGTGTTTAAAAGTAATTTTCTTTCTTCTATTACCTAATTCATTTGTCTACATATTTTGGAAATTATTGCCTCTGAGGAACAGTATTTGTTTTCTGTTATCTGTACCTTTAATATCATTTCCTTGAAGGCAGAAGCAAGAGGAGTTAAAAAAAATATGTTTGAAGGCTAGTTTGTAATAATATAGACGGGAAGGAGGGCAGTCTGCCATCTTGTAACATATTCATGTCTGCTCTTCTCTGGTCAAGCCTGCTGTGTTCAACTTCTTCAGTCACAGAATTCAGAACAGAAATTCTTACAGCACAGCATGAAAAYGCTGCCCTCATTTTGATCAGCTAAGATACAGGTCAAGGAGAAAGAGAGATGGAGACCTGTAATTGAAAGATATTTTCTCAGAGGTTTGAARGGCTTGAATGGGCCTTTTAACCTCTGGGATGACAAGTGTCACCTTCGATACTGATCTCAATACCTTCACAAAGAAGKAAGAGTTTAGCTTGACCTCCACAATCCATAGAGAGACAAAATCCATCAACATGTAGCTGAAGGACTGGAGAAACCAAAGATTAAAAAGTCTAACTGGAAGCAAAGCATGTTACAAGTCCAATTTGCCTAAGTCACCTCAATACTCCCCTCTGAAATATCTAAGCGACCAAATGTAGTGAGCAGTGAAACTCAAAGRTCTTGCAAGCCTATAAACAAGTAATGATGTAAAGGGGAGCTTATATTACAAGGCAGAAGAGATTTTTGGTTGAGGGATTAGACATACCATTTATTTGACTGCATATTTYATTTTTTTTCTCTCTGTGACCTCTCCTTATCATTACCTTGTGTCAACAAACTGGCCATAGAAATAACCATCATGTTCCAAGTATTCCTCCTTTTTATTTTTCAGAACAATGACAAATGTGATGTAGCAAGAGCACTGGACAAAGAAATAATATAGTTTAGCACTGCCAACTTCTTCTTACAGTTAAGGTTTATAACTCCAGCATATTAATGATAGCTTTGGCAACACTGTACAGGTGAAGGACTTAATTTCCAAAGGYTATTCTTTAGACCTTTATTTGGAACAAACAGCATTCGAGATAACATTCACTTTCATTTAATCATGGCAATGGTCTTCTGAATAGTCARGATACACAAGTCTGGTAAACTTCAGCTATATATTAAAAGAAATACACATTAATTAATAGACAGATTTATTGTTAGTATCCAGCATGAAGAAAAAGTAAGAGCTATGTTATAYATGTTCTTGTATCCTGTTTAGGCAACGTCACACCCAACATGAGCACAGCCAAGCCCATCTGTTTATCAAAACTGCTTTTTAACTGTCTTTTGAAAGAAGGCAACTTAGAATCCAGTTTGTTAATACTTGTCTGCTTGGATTAGCTTTCCTTTTGAAAGAAGGTATAGTACACAAATGTGTTGCATGATGATATAAGTAAATATCATGTAACCCGAGATATTTCATTGAGGTATTACAAGTCTCACTGTGAACTGCTAAGACRTAGTGATGACTTTTATATTCTGTGCAAAACTGGTGACGCTCTCTCCTTGCCCTCTTTGATGACTTCCTCACCTTTAAGTCCTCAGCAGTGAGCATACCGAAGGGTTATGTTAGTGGTAGTGTATAAACCTAATTGAGCYGAGAAAGCTGAAGGATTGGAATATTCTCACTGTCTTTTAAGTATTATTTTTTGTTTAAAGGTTAATTGTTTTACCCTACAACTTAAAGCAAAAGCTAAACATCAAAATGAGGAATATAGAGAAGGAAGGTTTTTATTTCAGACATTCCCTGTAGGCAGTTTTTTAATCACAAAGTACTGACATTTTAATTTAAACAAAATAATTACAAGCAAGAGGTGAGTGAACCTTTTTGCATGCACTACACAATCACACTTTTCTTAGTTCTAAAGAAGAGAAATTTCAACTATTTATAAATAATCAGGTCCATAAATACTGCTATATTTCTTTTTCCTTAGGAAAATCAAGACATTTTTATTTTTAAAGAACCAATCCTTACATTCATTAATAAAGCAGATGAGTGAACAAACCCCACCCAATGTTGAATATCACCTTCACAATATAACCCAGCTTCATGAGGGTCAACTGCCTGTACTCAGACCATTTTAAATGAGAGGAGGAAATATTGTTGAAGGGCTAAAAGACCATTCCTTTCTTAATCACAGCGACAGGTTCACTTACACACACACTTACACACAACTAACAAATTTAAATTATGTCAGTTAAGAAAGCTAAAACAAGCACTATGGCCAAAATTGTTAGATCATCAATATTAACTCAAGAAAAAATTACCGGGTATCAGGGAAACAAGAGCTGGAAGACTACTACTGYCAGGCAAAGTTCCATCCCAGGTCAAGAACAAAAGAATCCAGCATTTACCTGTCACACTGCCAAGTGCAGAGCCATCAGAGGCGTAGTTATAATGAACRTAACAGAATTTTCTGAAATGCCATATTGCACGATCCTTGTTGCGAGTGTGTACTTGCGGAGAAAAAAAATGTTTAGATCACAGCAATGAGTACTTGTGAGGGCTGCAAATATGCTTTAAAAATATATATTTCCCAAATAAGTCTATTGAAATATTTCTCAGTGTGGGGACAGCACCATTGCAAGCCAGGTAAGAAAAAATAAAATTAAAATTTCCCTTCTTTGGGTTTGTCAAGCATTCTAAACATGATTGCCCATGATATATATGTTACCAGCATGAATCATCACAACACTGACTACACTGTCCAGCTAGGGTCCAATCAAAAATGAAAAAAGAGAGGAGAAAGGGAAGAAAATAATAAATTTGTTTTAAAAGTAACAAATTTTTATTTTCCATCTGGAAGAGATTTTCTCATTGAAATTAAAGACAGAGCCAATTCTCTATATAGATAACCAATAAAAAAATGGTATGCTGTGTATGTAAGTAACCTGTACCACTCATGGCAACCTGCAGCTAGTCAGTAAATCTGCCTTTAAAATTGCAATACCTGTAGAAACATGTAGTCAGATGGCTACATTTTAGACTGAAAATTAGTTAAATGGACAGAGCATGGGAAACTACTGCACATGACATGAGAAATTGGTGAGTGCTAAAAAGCAATATAGCAAGAAGCTGCCAAAAGTTATGACAGTACTAGAGAACATTAAATTAGGGAAAAACTACTCACAAGATAGTCGGAAGAATGTTAAAGAGCAGAGCTGTTCTAGTCCAACAATGTTCCAGTTGCCACATCAGTCATACCAAATCTAGGTATAGATGTAGTAAAACTGATGCCAGTGGGGAAAAATCATTAGGAGTAGAGTGGCATTGGAGCAGAAACAAAAAAGAATCAAAGTGGATGGGAAAAAATTAAGCACGGGAAATATGAGGCTCAAAATGTGCCAGCCAGCCATAATCAAGATGCTGGTTAGTATTGTTTGTTTGACTGGTATCTGTCACTGACCAACACAACTGTTCTGTCTGCTTATTAGATGCTATTTCATAGAATCAGAGATGGTTATGTAAACACTTCTCTGGAAAGATTAGTGAAATGCTTGACAGCCCTCTCCATGAAGAATTTTTCTTAATATTCAATCTAAGCTTTCTCTGGAGTATATTGAAGCTGTTTACCCTTGTTCTATCTCTTGTTATTTGGGAAAAGAGACTGCCTTCTTTCAGGCACTTGTAAGGTGCAATGACTATCTCCTTAAATTCTTTTTCTCCAGGCTAAACATGTCCAGGTTCCTCAGCTTCTTCTCATAGGACTTGTGTTCTAAACCCTTCACCAGCTCTATTGCCCTTCTCTGGACCTCAGTAATCCTTGCAACAAAACAAAAAACTGGACACAGGACTCGAGGTGCAATTTCACCAGAGCTGAGTACAGGAGGGCAACCACTGCCCCGGTCCTGCTGGCCACACTGTTGTTGATACAGGCCACGGCCTTTTTGGCCCCCTGGGCACAGCTGGSTCATGTTCAACCAGCATCTCAGATCCTTTTTTAACAAGCTGTTTTCCAGCCATTTTTACATTYCCACTGTAGCAATGCCTGGAATTGTTGTGATCCTAGTGCAGGACCTGGTACTTGGCCTTGTTGAATCTGTCAGAGACTGAAATAGGTCATGCCTCAAACATTGATATAAAGTTTTGTTCAAAAACTKTATAAAGAAGCAACAGCCAAAAAGAACAAGAGTTCTGAGTACTGTATACTGGATGAAGTAGAGGCCATGGGTCTCGCTGCTTAAGGAGAACCATGTAAGATATTGTAGATATGTTTCAGTATGGATCTATTAGCAAAATTAATGGTGAGAAAACAGGATGATGTCTTTTGGTTTTTTCATCTTTATGTAGTGCCATTCATGTGTATGTGATGCCTGTAAAATCCTAATTCTGTCTTAATTTGTTAGCGGTAAACTGAGTCTGCATACGGTGTGTGTGCTGTGAGTAAGGATCTCGTCTCACTATTGTCTGGACCCAGGGCTAGGAATCCACAGCATCTCCTCATCTGTGAAGRACTGTGAGGGCTGTGACATCTATGAGAGTCTGTGATCCCAATGCTTTAGAGTGCACCAGTTTTGTATCTAGGTGTCTGGGGATGAAAACTCCCCCTAGGTGGACTGAATTCACCTAAATTTAACTATAACAGATTTTAAAAGATGTTAAAACAATGATTCCATACAGACCTGCTCTGCAGGTTCAAATTTGTGATAAAAGTTCTGAGAGTGGGACACCTGGGCACTGATATACAGACATTCACAGGAAGCGCAGATTACACATYATGTGAACTGGCTAATTTATGAATTTATGTAACAGATGGTTTTTTTGTTTCAATTTAACCCATGAAATGTGTTCTACTGAGCAAGTACTAGCAAATGCACAAAGTGGTTGCAAAGAGTTGTATCTGAGGATAAGAGCATCTTATATACACCAAGATTCCACAATACACTGTAGTTAATTTAAAAAAAAAAAAAAAAAACAAAAAAACCACCAAAACAAACAGGGAGGGGCAGAAGTTACTTTTATTTTGCCTTGGCTGATTGAGAAATCCGTACATGTCCCTAGGCAAGAATATTAGAAAAAGTAGACAACTTTTCTGATAACCAATCTACTGCCACTGAGGCAGAACTTTTCAACTGGTCCCTTCTTAGTCTCAAAAAAACTAAGTGTATTTTAAAGGATTTTTTTCTTTTATTACAGACCATAAGAAACATAAAAAAAAATTAGAAATTATAATCAACTGAAAACTGCCAAATTATCAGAWAACTACTACACTGTAAGTGTAAACAAGTGAGACGTCCATGGCATATTACGTAACATTAATAGTGATAAYTTTTTTAACCTTTTTCTGAAGAGGCTCACATCTTGGGTAACAGCTGACTAAAGACAAGAAAATGGCAGTGTGTTGTCCTGTCAACAGCCACTCATCAGCTGGCATTTGCAGAGTTCATTCTAGGGCACTGTCAGATTATYACATTATGCTTTCTTTCCAAATTTTCCCTCCCACAGAAGTGTCACTTCTATCTGTTGTGACTGCTTTCTGCTCCTATGAAATACAGCCCTCATTCACGTAGCCTGAGAATAAGATGAAAACATCTGTTGCCAGGATATGGATAAGAAAGCATTGTAGTTTCTGCTCATTGCACATCTTTGCTAGGTTACTTGGTCTGTCATCTGCTAGTGCACAGAAAATATGTCATACTAGGCATGTTAGTATGGATTATAATGTGCTTTTTATTMTATTTTTCTGATCTGGATTGTCCCTGTATCTTTATTCTTCAGACCTTGATTATCTTCCTCAACCAAAACCACATTTTTCATCAATTTCATCTTGGGCAGCCTTACCTCCAACAGAAGTGACACAGCATGATCAGTGAAAGATTCCTAGTACTACTGCCTCCTACTACTTCAAATGTGTTAGTGAAGTCATTGTCATACTTTGTCAGGCTGTAACCCCCCTGACAGCTCCAGGCCAGGAGGCAATCCCACCCTTCCCAGTGCCTGAGGAGAGCGCAAATCAGCAGAAAACAACATAAAGAAAATGTTTCTACCACTTTTTTTTTTATTGGCAGGTGCTCTTACAACCACGTGACTGATATCCAGACTAATTTTCAGCTGTCATGGTACGTATAATGTTAATGGAGTATTGTAAGAACTACAGTTCTTTGGGAAAAGATGGGTGTACATACATTACATRAGCAATTGTTGGTCTCTTTCAATAATGTTCTTGAAAAGATCCTTTGTCTTCCCTTTTTTTTGATGCTGCCATTGCAAAAATCTTGGTTTTTAAAAATGTGGTAACTCATACACATTTTGAATGAGGGCACAGAGGGCACACAGTTCCTGGAAGAGAACTGTAGAGCTAATACAATATTAAGGACTGACAGCTTCAACTCACTTTTTCTATTGCTTCAGAAATAATGAAYAATCTTGGTGACAGACTCATTAGCTGTACCGCAGCAATAATCGTATTTTAAAAAGTGAGATTCTACTCCAAATTTCATAACAACTCAATTAACACAGAAATGTAGCTCAGGATTCCATTACTATTATGATATACCTTCAAAAATTTTGTGCTTATATTTGCAAAACTATCAAAARTTTTTCAAAATCAGCAAAAAAATTTGAAAATTAAGGGATGAATGCTATTGAATCTGAACAACTGTAATTTCTTCAATCAGAACAAGATTTAAACTTATTTTCATAAACATTGTAGAAAAGGAGCAACACTCCTCATAAACTTCAACAAAACTAGAATTCAGAAGCATCATACTTTGTTCAAAACCAATCATCCATAATTACAATAATAATAAAAGCAATCCATTACTTATAATTTAGTAAACCAACATATAAGTGTCCAAGAAATAGATGCTAAATGCAAGCAGGAAAAAGACATCCTTGTTCCTGAGGAAAACAGAAATATGTACTTGTTATTCAGGTTTCATAGGATTATGTGAATTGTGTATTTGAATAGTTATTTCAGCATCATATTCTTTTTTCTTCACCCTTAATACCTATCCCAAAATAAAATTGTTTTTCCATGTTTTTTTATCACATTAACACCAGTGTGCATGCCTCTTCAGTTTACTATGAATGTGATAGATTTAAATCATATGTTAAATCTTATGAGCAATCAGAAATGGCATTTTGTTTATCTATATATATATTTATATATATGTAGGTAATAATCAGACTCCTTTGCTTTATTATTTTCTCTTTTAGTAAATCAACTTTTTTAAATTGCCTCAAAGCATACTGTAATTCTCCCGTTGCCTTTTTTATTCTTCCCGTTTCTCTTTTTCATTGAATAGTTGAGCACCTAATTCTCAACTTGTATGTTACTCGGAATTTGTTCTATTAAATGTAATTTACTCACATTCAAGTCACATTAATTTTCTTCTCCAGTTAGAGTTAATGCAAACTTTACATTAGTGCTCAAGTAGGAGTCTACTTCATTTTTCTTCCTTCGTAATTTTTAAGGACCAGTTCCATTTGAATAACCAGATACTCTTACTAACCTGAGTGGTTTTGCTATTCTCCACACTATAAAATAAATATATCTTCCATTCTTAGATGTCCTATTTGTTCATAAGTGAATAATTTTAACACAAATTTGGGTGAATTTGACTAAACTTAGGTATTTTGACTTTCAAGCATGAAATATATAATTAGTTTTTCTTCTTTTTTTTAAATTTCAGAAATGCCTTTTTAAAGCACATTAAGACATAAAATTTTGCAAGCATGCTTGTTGAACAAAAAGACATGTTAGTGAATTTATTTACTTAGAATAGTTTTTGTTTCTCTGTTCATATGGTTAATTTTATATAAGCAAACAAAAAAATAATTCTGGAGTAAAAAAACTAAGACTGTATTAAACTTTTGACTCTAACATCTTCAGATTGGAACTTCATATATAAAAATCCAGTTAGTGGGAGAAATATACATTATTTCTCTGTAATGTGTTATTAAAAAAAACAAACAAACAAACAAACAAATTTTTCTTATATGTTATTTTTCTAAGCATTAATTCCATATTTAGGAAATTAAACCTCTTTATCTTCAAAGCATTTAAATAGACTGACACTGATGGTTTGGGTTAGAAAGTGGCTGTTTTAATTYTAAAGTTGTTAGTCAGATTTGTTTAAAGAAGAACAGAGAACATTGAGTGTAATTAGCAACAYTTTCTCAAACCATCAATATTAGATATTTTATGTTCTATTTGTTTTTTTTCATCTAAAATGATCTGTTTATGGTATAACCATGCACATAAATAGACAGTTATTCAGTCCAGTACAATAATGCTGCAAACRTATAGCAAAATTAATAGCCATCAAACCCGGGTAATACTATAATAGAAAACATATAAGGCACATAAACTTTATTTTTTGCCATGCATACCTATAACTATGGCATTTAATTCACATTTAAGGCCTCCTTGCTGTGTGCTACCACCACCCAATTATGCTTTGCCCTCCCCTGGCCAGTTGCCACATCTCCCTGTCTCTCTCCCAGCTCAGCTGTGCYGGCGCAGTGTGCTCTGTCTGCGAGTGACAAAAGGGTGTGGCAGGGACAGCCATTGGTGCCAGCCTGAGGATCTGAGGCTACAAAGCAGTAGGGAGGAGACTCACAGTTCATTGTTGCCCTACAGCTCCCACTTGGCAGAAAAAACTGGATGCTAGATACCTGGATAAAAAAAAAAAAAGTTGCCCTACAGCTCCCACTTGGCAGAAAAAACTGGATGCTAGATACCTGGATAAAAAAAAAAAAATCATTAACCCAAGAAAATTAACACAAGAAACCCATGAACTAAAAACTGAGTCTCACATAACAGACAAGAGAGGATGAGCAGAAAAAGCGATGTATAGAAGGAAGAGAGAAATTCTTGCATTCACCCACAACTTGCAARCCACCACAAATCATCTTATGAATGAAATAACACTACAGCAACAGTGCCAATACTGAGACAATATTGCAAAGGGCATAACTGCCAAGATATTGGTAGTGGGATGCAGCAGGGGTGGCATCTTCAGAAGGAGTTTTTAGACAGAGGTGTCTGCCCAAATTAAGGTGCAARTAAGACCATGTGCCAAAGTCAGTAGTATGGATTTTATTTAGCAGTAAATGAGAAAGAGAGAGAGAGAGGAAGAAGGAAATAGAAAAAGAGGTGGGGGACAAGAAAGAGAGTAGCAGAGACAGGTTAAATAGAAAATTTAAAATATTAAATAGTGATGATAAATCACCACTCGGTGGATACCAATAGCATCCCCTTGATTCCCTCCCTCTGGTCTGCTTGGTAATGAGAATCCACTGAAAAACATATAGTCCAATGGCTTAAGATATGTTTGGGCCAGGTGGGAATGCCCATATACCTCCCTGGAGGGGGCCAGGTTTGACACTGTGTCCTGCACCAAACTCTGTATCAGTTGCATCACTTTGTGCAGTCCYCTGGTGCAAGGCCTCAGGAATGAGTCTGGGGGKKYKYTYAGGGKWWTTKRWKGKTTWWKRAMCCYYYYMAMYYCCCCYWMWSKWAAWKKYCCSWKKKSSWKKKRMCYTYCYKKKGKKGGGGKTTTWMMRSYKRWYCMRKTTKKKKRRGGRRGRWKGGKKSTYMMYKSCYYYKRMCMRRRGKTYYKRMMMMMCCCMAAMCYYYYCYTCYYCCCCCTGGGCYRGGGGGAGTCTGTKCAAACCTGGCCTYAGYAGATGAGCCTGTGGGCTATGACCTCCCTCACCCCAAACCCAGCCAAGAATGATTTTCAGGACAGCTGCTGGGTTTGGCTTTCTKGTGGATCCATTCTTCTGCCTCAGCCTTGTTTGCTTTTTYCTACACCTGAGATGATTGAACAACAGCATCRCCTTTATCTTATCTCCAGTTCCTTAGGCAGCTTAACTCACAGTCAAAAGTTCCCCTTAGGAGTCATCTTCARGGAGGARTGGGCTTCAGTGGTCACAGCTTCTTTATCYRGTATTGCCATAATGGGCAAAGTCYTCCATAATAATGTTTAAGCCATGAACCAAAACCTTTCCATCTCTGACAATGTCAAATACAGTTCCAACTGTTTTTTTCTGTAGACAAAACAGACACAAAACCAAAACCTGACCCAGGCAGAGGAGTTTGTGGAACCTCTGCAAAAACRTATTTTAAAAAGACTAATTAAATGAAGAGAAAACTACCGGAGTTTGAAGAAAAAGAAGAAATAATGTGAGAGCAGGACGACATTCAGGAGGAGACTCMAGAAGTCACACTAGAGCAGGCGGGACATTGAATAATGAAAAAGGCACAAGCCACAGCAACAGGACAGGAGAGACACCCAAGCAGGAGCAAGGGAGAAAAAAAATGCTCAAGGGAAGGATAGACAGAAGAGCATGAGAAATGCTGCAGCAAAATTATTCATGCAGAGCAGGGCAAGAGCCCCAAGCAGGGGAGGTACAAACAATTGCCCAAGGAGGGACTAGGAGGCAACCCATGAAGGAGGTATAACTGAGAGCAGCTTCAGGTTTATGACAGTCTTGGGAGGGGACACAGGGGGAACTCAACTGGGCAGTACTATTCCTAAACCATGACAGGGATGGAGCACAGACCAATTAGTCCTGCAAATGTTTTAATATTTTATATGATACCCACAAGACCATAGTCAGAATTAAAAGAAAAAATTGTCTTATCTGAAAGTTATATCCGTGCTTAGAAGTGAAGCAGAATTAATAGGCATAGCTTTGGACCTCATTTTTTCCATCTTTATATATCCCATGCCTAGTATTGGCCAYTTTATATAGAGCAAATGAACTCTAAACAGAGGTATTTTGCATTTTGAACTATAAACATATACTATAATTGTTTTCCACCCTGAAGAAATTGAGGAATATATTAAAAATAAGTTAAATGTAAAGTAAGCAGTCTGAAAAGCCCACCATGTAAACAAATGTTAAGTAAATCTATCTCTTTTTTATTCCTCAGCTGTCTTCAAAATATTACTCTCAGCAAGCCCTTAGATGTTCACAAGACAAAAATTAATAGAGCAGGGAGAAACCTCACCGAAGTTTCAATATTTAAAAGGACGAATAGGATGAGCAAGGTAATTACAGGAAAACATAAATTTCAAAATAACAAGATGGYTAGTGAGAGTTTGATTCCATCTTAGATGCCTCTAACATGAATAATGCCAATCAGTACAGGTTTGAGGTAAWGCAGACCTTGTCAAATTAAGTAGATTTTTTTTTCTCTTATGGGAATACAAGCTTAGTTGATAACAGTGCTAATCCAATATGTTTCTATAACGAGTTTAGACTTGGTACTGCATGACATATCAGTTTAGTGCTCTGAGTGATATTTTGTTATMAGATTATATTATAAAGACTAAACCAGCTAGTTCATGAATATTAAATATGCAATTGAACAGGGAAAGAAAAAAGTAATTTCCTAAGTTTCACCAGAGATTGTTACTTGACCCTGGACCGTACAAAAACCTTTTTTACTGAAAGCATCACAGATTGTGATAATGAGTTAGGACAGGTGACAGATCTGAATCTCTCTCTACCCACGCAGTACCAAGGTCTCTTTCAACAGAACCAGAAACACACAAYCTRTGCACAAGATGACTGAACTACTCAKAAGAACAATCTGTGGAAAAAGAGGCTCAAATGCAGACACCTAAACATTTTTCCAGACAGGTATAGTCTCARGAAAGGGACTTTGCAGGATTTAATACCCACACATTTTATTTTGTTGCACTGCAATAATACTGCCAGTTCTAGCATTCACAATTCTAGAGGTTTGGTTTCTTCAGATGGAGAAAATTCAGRACAGTCATAAAGTATGACAGATATGATAGTGTTCTCTGTAGTTGTGATTAAGCAACTAATGAAAAGAGAGAACTTTATGAAAAGAACTTTACAAAATGGAAATGAGCCTGTAATAATTCTCTTCTCTAGAGATTTATGTGGATAGTGTTCCTAGAAAGATCCTTCCACCAAGACAGAAACCACAGGTTCCTCAGGCATGCTACAAGCATTATTTTTTTAAAGTTGTGATTAAAATATTTTCCTAGTATTTCAAATTGTCATAAGGGTGTTTAAGTCAAAACACCACTTCTTATCTTAGCCAATGACTACATTGTTCTCTTCCTCATGGAATCAGCACAACTTGCATATGAAGACAATCTCAGTCYTTGTTCTTTAAAGCCAAATTTTGTCATAAATAATGAATTTTCAAGAAAATCACTGTTCCTGCTATTTCACAGAGCTCCTTTTGATGTATATGTAAGCTTTACTATGTGCAATACCCCAAAATAATGTTTGCTGGAGGAGAGATGAGGATTATTTCATGAATCTCACAGTCCAAATTCCCTTTATAAGGACYCTAATATAACCTTGGATTCTTTTATTTTACTACATTCAGTGTCTCATATTCAATTCTTAATTGAAGCAAACCTACTCTACATACCTGAGCAACTGCATCCTGCAGTTTGTGCTGCATGCTGTATTTGGATGTCTGATCATCTCTGCCTTGGAACTCCCTTTTCTTGGAGAGTACACAGCTTACCCAAGCACTTTTCATTTTGTCAGCACCACTTTGACTCTAAATGAACAGTCACTGTCTTCCCATAGTGTTATCTTTAARTTTAATAAACATCAATCACCTATGCCAAAACCAGATCCTGTCTATTTCAGCTTTTACAAGAAAACAGAATAGAGAATTACAGTAACTTTATTTTTGAAGTCTATCTGTCCATTAGTCCCACAATAAAAGAGGAAATCTATTTAAGGWGTTCTAGTTTTCTCATTCAAGTATTTGAAGTAGCTGTGTAACTTGTTATATTGTCTTGATGTACCTAAGATCAAGGCACAAGAAATAAAAGTTAGGAAAACAAATCCTTAGAACAAGGATCAAAAAAATACATGCTATTAGTTGCTTAACCACATTTMCCACTGCCTTGGCAACTATTAAATAAACCAAAAAGTACTTTAACTGAAACCGTCCAAATACAAAGAAGTCCTAAATATATTGCTGCACAAAGTCAAACTTTATTAACACTGGTGCTAGCTTAGGAATCAGCATGAAAATAAAATATATCCAGAGCATTATTTTTTTAAAATAGTGTCTAACAACTCTGAAACTATCATGTTACCAAAGCTTAGTCATTGTTTGATAGGCATTCTAAGTCAGCAAAAATACATGGCTATCTTAATACTTAGCTATTCAGACAGTCAAGATTTGGCACCACTTAAAACTGACGGCCAATTAATAAAAAAAAAATACTAAAGAAATTAGTCATTATGATACATTTGCACTAATTTGAAATCCATACAAATTATTTCTAGAAATATTTTATGGAAACTGTKTAGGACACTGAATGTCTAGAATGAAAGCCTACTTGCATTCATGGGACAAGGAATTTGAAAARGATTTAGAAGATCAAGCAAGAAATACCCTAAGTCATGCTTTACAGTAATTCAAGGGATTTTATACAGCTGTCATTTCTCACAGTAACCATTTCATACCATTGTGAAACAACTAAGAATTGTATTTAAAACACATTTTTAACTTTTTTTTTTTTTTTTAATTCATAATTATTCTGCACATTCCAATAGTCAAAGTAGAGCAATGTAAAGTTCAGGAAGAAAGAATGCATGCTCACACTCCTGTTGAGTGAAGTTTTTCTACAAGTTACTCTTATCYAGATAAGTTTCCTAAGCTAATGAGAAAAAGCGTAGCAAGTATGTCATATGGAATCAAATATGTATGTGCATGCAAAAATAGGAACAAAACTGACCAGTTCCAAAGAGCAACCAAAACCAACAAATAATGTTATTACATTCAATATATTATATACATATATGTGTGTGTGTGTGTGTGTGTGTGTGTGTGTGTGTGTGCGAGTGGGTGTGCATGTACATATGTGTATATATATATTTGAGATATTTCTGTGTCTTTATTTAGAGCATGTAATTCCCTAGGAAGAGGAAAAGGGAAAAAGTAGTAAAAAATATTAATTTTTTCCACTAAATTCCATTCCATATTCTTCTAATTCTGCTTGAAGGGTGAATATATGTCCCATCTGTCAGATTGGATCTTCTCTAGGTCCCTGAAATCATGTCTATACTGGATATCTGTCAGAAGAACCTTGAGCTTTTTTTTTCTTAAAATCTTTCTTAACTTGTTTTTGAATAAGAGCAAAAATATATGAGGTGTGACTTCATCTCTCCAGAAAGAGTTACTCTGAGGATCCTAAATATCATCTCTACCAGTTCATGTCAACAGCCCTGAACCAAAGAGCAATAAGTGATTGCTGCAGACAGAGTTCAGTAAGTTCAACGGTTCAGCAAGAGGGAGAAGGTCTATGGTATCTGTTAAACAACCTTCAATTTACAATTTCCCCCTTTATATCCTTCTGAAATATTGCCCCTTGCCAAAATKAAACTGTTAAAAAAAGTTTTTATCCTGGTGTTTTGGGAGTAAAGTGACACCTTTCAAGTTATACACATTCTATCACACGACCTCAAAAAACTCCTTTAATAGCATAGACCTTCAATCAYAAAAATAACCATCCACACTATATTTAATGCAAAAGATTTTTATTTTTTACAGCTAACACCTTCTAAAGAATTCCATATAAAAATTTWAAAATGTTCTTTAAAACAAATACAGGAAGTTGTAATGCAATTTTTCCTCTAAGCAGACAAGCCTGCTAAGAAAGAAACATATAATTTACAAACAAAAAAATCTTTCACCCAAATGCCATGTCTTGGAAACCATATGGAGATTCATTTGGAAGGTGCATCCAGGGAAGCACTACATATTCTTGCAATATGTTCTTTATTCTGTTCTTTATTCTATACAGAACAAAGAAAATCATTATCAAAGACAAAAAAAAAAAATAAGACAAGAATTCCCATGATCCTTGCTAAAAATTTTCCAGTCTTTCTGTCATGGCCAGGTGCCATAAAACAGAATCATAGAGTATCCTGAATTGGAAGGGGCCTCTAAGGATCATCAAAGACTGACACCTGTCCCTGCATGGGACAACCTCTGAGCCTRAGAGTGCTCTTTGAGGCTTGCTGCTCTGACCATTTCCCTGGGGAGCCTGTTTCAGTGCCCAGCCACCCTCTGAGTGAGGAAACTTTTTTATAATATTCAACCTAAGCCTTCCCYGAAAGAACTTCAGGTYATTCCCTCCCATTCCTGTCACTTGGCATCAGAGAGAAGAGATCAGTCTCTGCTCCTCCACTTCCCTTTGTGAGAAAGCTGTGGACTGCGATGAGGTCTTATGCTATTCTCCTCTCCTCCACCCTGAACAAGTCAAGTGAACATTGTGATCCACTGGAATAACATTGGTAATATTAGAGTCTGGTTATTAAAATTCTGCCTGAATTAAGGTGCAAAGAAGACCATATGAYAAAGTCAATAGTACAGACTTTATTTAATAATAAATGGCAGGAGGGGGAGAAAGAGAAGAGAAGGAAAAGGAGATAGAAGAACACYTGGTTGAATTCCAGACAAATCACTGGCAGGGGTGTATGACCACCTAAAAAGRCCATGCATAAGCACTAGTCAGCAATAACAGGAACACCTCTGTATTATCAGCACCTTTTCCAGGAGAAATCCAAAACATCATCTGGTCCCACACCAGCTTTTATTATTCCAGCCATRACCAGAATAAGACAGAAGGCAAATAAGTGCCTATCTATCAAAACCTTTTTGTATTGAAACATTTCAGGTATGTTATTTCTTATACTAAGGGAAATACTTCCTTAACAAGCCTGTTTTGAACTATTCCTACCACAACAGAATTGTCCATAGGCTGAGAAGTTCTACTYATATCCCTGTGACAGGTTCAAAGCCAGATTTTCAGACTTTCAACCCGTGATAAACAATAGAAGTTACTCGTTTCTTTTGAGAGCGGGAAGACAAAAACATAGTATATCCCTTTAATTATCATTCTTAAGGAAAGATTAATGGACCATTTTGATTGGGTTCTGTATATTTGGTATTCTTAATAAACATGATTTAAAAYRARTATCTACAGTTAATTTTCTTCTTAYTATTAACTTRCAAGAACACACACAATATATTTCATAAAGGAAACTAATGTGGTGAAACRATATCAGATATCAATAAAATGCTATTAACAGATTATTTTTTTTTCAACATGTAATCTTGCCTGTATTTTAGGAAAGTATTACCTCAACTGTTCAACAGTTCAAGATCAGCAACCAGCATGCAGTATGGTCTTTCATTTCACTTAAGTGGAAGTTGAATAAACCAGTCAAGATGGAAAACTGTTTAATAAACAGCTTCCATTGCTTTAGTATTTCTAATAGCAAAAGTAGAATTAMATACAAGTAAGTACTTGTCTGAAAGCATTTTAACAATAGACAATGTATCTGGAAATTTGAGGGCAAATTCCAAGTTCAGATAATGAAGTTGACAGAGGTAGAAATGCTGAATTACATATCATATTACTCATTGACTTCCTGATAGCTAAAGAATAAATGTAACATTGGCACATCTACTATTAGGAGGCTTTTCGTGTATGAAACTCCAAGTGCCTCTAACATTTGTTGATGTCTATTTATCTAATATTCACTGAAAAGCAATCTGGAGAGCTTTTATTTAAGTCTGTTTCTTCCCTAGCTGCCATTTCAGGCCTCAGACTTTCTGCTGTCTGCATAGAAAGCCACAGAATTCTGATTTTTCCATGCCCCTCTTAAAAAATAAGATAATTTAGAACAAAAGTAAATCACAGTTACATGAGATCAAAATTTGGAATTCCTTATGCAGAGGTATGATTCTAGTAAATTCAAGAAAAGCCAACCTGCAAAGGTTTATGAAAGAAACTCAAACAGTTTTCCCACAAAATCAAAATAGCGAACAAGCTTCTTCATGTTTTGTTTTTGRTTTTTTGGGTTTTCTTTTGTAAGATTATAGCCCCTTTGAGTATTATAAGTTAGATCAGAGGCTCAAATAGCCTGGCATGCCACAGAACATCTAGTTAGATTCAGAAAGCTCAGTATAAGGTAAGTATACCATTTCCCAGGACTCATCTTGCACAGATTTCATGCTCAGGTCAGAAGCGCAAGTTTACAACCTCTTATTCTACTATGTTAATCTGACCAGTTATTTTACTCTAACCAAGCTCTTTGTGTTCCCTTTCTATGAGAAAGACTCCCAAAGTTTTGTGGTGTTTTCTGCAAAGGGTGGCCTTCAGCTACAGAAGGCACAAGGTAAACTGGCACGGATCTTCAGGCACRTGATGCAAGTTGTAGCAGACTTGCAGACTGGTGGGAAGAGAAGCTTGGCAGGTTTAAGGAAGAAAAAAATGCTAGATGCAAAAAATATTCTTCACATCCACTCTCAGACACTGTCAAGCATGGAAGAATGACCTAAGTACACATAACCATTACAATTTATATTAATTAGTTTCATATTCATCTATCTAGGTTTAATTACAACACATTAACTAACTGAGGGTTAGTTTATATTGTTTCCCACAGAAGAAAATGATACTGTCTAAGTATTTCTCAGACAAGAATTATAACACATAATCCCTCATAATATTCACCCAGTGTCATGGAAACTCTAGGCTGAAAATATATAGAAACACACTTAAAATATATGTATAAAAATGTTTCAGTTGGGATGAAACTTTCCATAGAATATATTCTGTGCTTCTAAAGTTTGAGATTTCAGCTTCATGCTATAATTGCCTGTAGMAAAACTTCTGCCGACGAAATGATAGCTGTCAATCATGAAATTGAATATCTCTTACTCAATGTGTACCAATTTGAGAAGTTTTYAGAGATGTAGTCTACTTCAGTAATAAACCAAGTGATAGAGTTCATCAAAACTAGCTAGGTATTCACTTTCCTTCTGAATATTCCTTTTACAGTACTCAAGGTATTTTCCATGGCAAGCAAAGCACATTATTTTTGTCCATATCTTGATGAGTTGCACAGTTACTGAAATGTTTCTAAAGTGTAAAAAAAATGTACAAGTTAGGTAAATTGCTAGTACTGAAATATCTACCTGAAACATATTCATGCTGTCATTTTTTGCAGAAAATATGACATAGCATAAAACAAAAAAACAGAGTAAGTATTGAGAACCATGCTGTTAATTTTAAGTAATGATTATTACRTGAATATAACTGTTTTAGTAATGACAAAATGACTGCTGCTGTGAGACCACACAAAAAAGAAAGATTATTGATCCCTAGGTATCTATTCTCTAATTGTGTGGAAGATACTTTTGAAYCATGGAAATCTTGAGTGGAAAAATAAATTACAGGTCTTTGTAAGCTTCAGTGATCCTAGAGTAGGGAAAGCAGATACTCTAACACTGGATATCTTCTTTTCTCTGTCAGCTGTTTCACTTTTAGGASACACTCCTGGAGTTTTACATTCATCTCTGGGCCACCAGCATAAAAAGRTTCTAGATCAATTGGAGCAGCTCCAGGTGAGGGCCACAAAAATGATCCAGGGGGTGGAGCATCTCTCTGATAAAGTCAGGGTGAGAGACTGAGGTTGTTTAGCGTGCAGAGGGACCTCACAGCAGTCTTGCAGTACTAGAGGGGGTCTGCAAGAAGATTGGGAARGGAYTTTTTACAAGGGCGTGGAGTGACAGGGTAAGGAGAAATGGCTTTAAATKGAAGGAGGGTTGGTTTAGATCAGATACTAGTTAAAAATTCTGTACTGTGAAATTGGTGAGAGGAAATTTTGGATGTTCCACCCCTGAAAGTTTTCAAGGCCAGGTTGGAATAAATCTTTGAACAATRTGGTTTAGTAGGTGGCATCCCTGTCCATGGTGTGGGGGTTGGACTAGATGTTACGTAAATTCCCTTCCAAAGCAAATCATTCAATGGWTCTAATAATGCAGAAAGAGTTACAAACAATCATGAAGGAGAGAAAGATGAAAACCTGACAGAGATGTTGGCTCTGCAGTCACAGAGGAACATGATAAGCAATTAGGACACTACAAATCATCAGCAAATAGAACAGCTGAGAAAGAACAGTAGAAGCCCTAGCATTGTAGTTAGAGATCCCTCTACTTCTTCAGTCTCAGTGCAGCCATCTTCCTACTTGCCAGKGTCTAATATCTGTGTCTATGGTTTAACACTCAGCTGTTTTGACACACTATAGATGTAACAGCTTTATAAAGCTCTCTTTTCTGCTTGTAGCAGCTGCAGAATTTCAAGAGCTGGGGTAATTCTACATATCTGATCTAATAGCACCACTTCACAAAAAGAAGCTGAATGTCCCTATAATCATATACTGTGTATAGGTGGAAACCTCCTCAGCTGCAATCTGGTCTGTTCAGCAGTATTTGCTTCCCATCAGTAAAATTTCGTATTCAAGTAATGAAGGCAAGTAAGCAGTACAGCAAACAGACAGCTCTGTCTGAGATTTAGCTAACTGCTAACTTAGCTAATGAGGAACAACTGAACATGATGTGAGAAATTACTGAATGTAAAAAAGGTGATTGGGAAGCTGATAGGGCTTACAGAGAGCAGCATGAGAAATGAGTGGATTTCTCAGATGATTAAATGGAGCTCARAAAAGAGGATTTGTGGGCTTTTAGAGGACAGAAATAAGAGATGCTCGTGCCCCAGAATTCTTTGGCGCAATTTTGYGGCACATTTCCATTTCAATGCAAAATGTTTGGGCTGGGCGTCACAGCAGCCAGCTTAAATTCTGCCTTGAAAAAGCAAACTTATTTTATCTCTCTAAATGTACTGGCTTGTTCAGGATTGAAATAAACTTGCTTTATTGAAAATACTTTTGAGCAGATCAGATAGCTAGATACTGAAACTACTGGCTAAAGGGACTCAAGTTAATTCACTATATTGAGTGGAAAACCACTGCTTCCTGYGTATAATTATGAGAATGAAATGTAACAACTACATTTGCTCATTTCAACTATTGAAATCAAATTTATGGGAAAATTATCACACAGTCTCTACGACTAAGTTCTTACACACATCTTGGTCACATTCTGTACTGCAGTAAGCAGTACACCAGCAGCCTTCACTGTCTTGCGAATCACAGCTCAAATCTACATAAACTGTTCATCCTACAATCTTCACTTTTTGGTACAGCAGTACTTTAAGAGCCGATCTTTGAAACGATGTTAAGGTGTTGACTTCAATTTGTTTGCTATGGTAGTGAGGAATTGCAAGGCCTACGAGAAAGATAAAGGGTCCTGAGAGAGACTAAAACAAAAGTCTGCTCAATTAAGGTAATTCTTATGTATTTAATTATTTCAAATAATATTATATCAAACTTTTCCATTTTTGTGCTTTGAGTGTAGGATCTTTTTCAGTAGTATAATCATCTAACACTAGAGGAGCTGTTCTGTGAACAGAATGGGCATCCTGAAGTTCAACCTTTACTAGCAATGCCTTCCAAGCACTTAAATATGAATCACACCAAAAGTGAATCACATTTGATATTCTTTTTAATGAAGCAAGCACAAGACACTGAACATACGAAAATATTCACAAATGAGACAGTCTTTTGGCAGTCAGCCTGAGCTACCATCTGTTCTTATAACAGCAGTGGAATAAAGTTTATATTATGCTCCTCTCAAAAAAAAAAATTAGCAGGGTTATACTGTATTTTACTGGTGGTGTTTATTGGAAATGTCTGAAATCTGCATGTTGCTGAAGGACATTGATGCCTTTTTCTATTTTCCTGCAGCTTGGATCTATGCATTCTAACAAGGGAGCCATTCATTTGAGCAAGTAAGGATAATCAGTTTTGAAAAATAGATTATAAACAATATCACGTAGTTTGGGACTGTTCATTTCTGAAAATATCTCTTTTTATTTTAAGATCAATACTAAGGTATTTTTTATGAAGCTCATTCCTGTTATAAGTATTGTAAGGCTATCAGTAGATGTATCCAAGAAGAACAGTGATACTCACTGAAGTATTGGACACATGATATTAAATTTACTGCTCATGAAATGATGTGAACTCAGAGCTCTGTTTCTTTAGAAATAAAAAGAAATGACAGATCACAAATCTTCCTCCTGTTAGGCTCCCTCTGCAMTGCAATAGCAGTGTAATCTGATTACTGTGTAACCAGATATATTTTAACTGATCATTTGGAGTCACTATACCAAATCTGAGAGCTGCATGTTTACAACGAAATAGTAATATTAAAGATCAGCTGAAGGACTTTTAAAATAAGTCCTCCAATTGCAAATGGGATTCAGAATTTTTTTAAGCTCTCGTCACAACAGCAGTGGGATATCCTGAACCAAGAGCTCTTATTTTAAAGCAGTCACATCTCAGTCTGCCCTACCAGAAGAAAATAAACATTAGCTCAAGCTGCAATACTTTGCAAAAGGCTAAAGGATTCACTAAAGTTAGCAAAACAAATATCTATTAGATCTAAATATATATTTTAAGCTTACATATTTTACATTGATTAAGGGGAGAGACTTTTGGGAGACGTATATCCAGGGTGACCCAGCTGCATTCCCTTCTTAAAATTTTACCTCCAAGCCAGTATCCTGCCTTGTGCAGAGCTGTTGTAAGAGCTCCCATCACAGAAAAGCACCTTATTACAGCTGCAGCYATTCAACATCAGTAACATGCCCATAACAAAAACACAAGCACAAAACAAACAGAGAGGATCTTGTTTTCTTCTCCCACAGTAAGAGATAGAGGAGCAGCATTCTTTATGTACTCTGCCACCTCAATACTCCAGTAGTGCTATGTGGAATTCAAAGACACATGCACAAGACTAACTCTGCAGTATAACTTTATCTGTAAACCCCATMACTTCCACTGAACTTTAGTGATGCATCTCCCAGCATTTTCAATACACACAGATTTAAATTAAATCTCCTGTGTCCTACAAAGGAAAGAGAAAGGAGAGCAGCTATTATTTAGTCTGTAGCCTGCCCTAGACATTGCACCTCCAGCTCCCTTTTTCAGCCATTATCCTGGCTGACAATTGGACAATCTTTCCTGCAGCTATGTCCACAAACTAGAACCCCTTCTTAATGGCCTCTTCCATTCTACCTTTGTTTTAAGCATGTCTCAAGTGCTTCACTAAACCCTTCCATCATCATCTGAATAAAAATTTCAAACTGAACTCAGGTCCAACRTATCTGAATTTGAGATTTTAATGACTTGAAGTCTCCCTATTTTCTCTTCTTTCAGGACACCAGTCCATGCTATCCATTTTGTGAGGCCACCCAKTAGTGTTTCTTAGGCCCAGTGCTTGTCTTCATTTGACTATTTCAACGAGATGATTTTTGTTTCACCTTTGTTACAATTGTGCTCAATGCATTACCCACCAGTCACCCTATGCAGCCACAGAAAACTGCCTGAGCATCATTAATACCTTCAATCCCAAACTAATGCTCCCAACCTTCCATGACATGAGGAAAAAACAATGTCTGTTTGCAAGGAGGTTGTCCAAGTGGCTAGAGCAAAGTAGTAATTACAGACTATTAAATTAAATTGTGAGAATGTCCTTCTGCACAGGACATCTATAATAGGGTTACAACTCTTAACACTCCTTAACAGTAGCACACCTTTCAATTTAAAGGAAATATAGTGAGTATGCCTTAGTTTTTAGTGTCTCCAGGCTGGCAGTTAAGAATAGAAATGAACAAGAACTTGGAGTCACTTAAAAACATCCTAAGCACTTTAGCTGACACAATCATTTAGAGTGGTCACATTTAGTATTTACTGGCCTATTATATTACATTTCTTGACTTTTCTGTTCTGTTTATATTTACAGGTTTAAAGTGCTATTTTATGAAGCCTTAAATATATAAATCGATATGTTATATGATTGTGCTTATTTACATTGTTTWAAAAAATTTAGAAGTTGCCAAATGGAGCCACATCACATGCTTTTACAGCTCGATACTTCTAAAATATACTCTTATTAAACATGAAAAATTCTTCTTTTCTTATCAGGAAAAACATACTACACTCGGAGCTGCAAAGAAAAACAGATACTTTCTTTCACATAAAAAAAAAAAAATCAAAGAAGATTCCAGTATTCTCTTATGGCTACATAAATTAGACAAGGTTGAATGTTTCCTCTTGAAGATAGCATAATGAATTTGTTTATGTGAATGACATCACTTATTCTATTCTCTTTCTCTGGTTATGCATTGTCATTAGAAATGTAATGCATATACTACTGAGACTGTTGCATTCAGTAAGTCTAGTTTGAAACACAGAAGGTTTTTGCATCTTTTGACACAAAATTATGAACAGGAGAATTTGAAAATTAAAATAAATGTATACAGCATACATACATCAAACCATGTCCAGCAGAATCTTAATTATGTCCCTGAAATTATTGGTTTTATTACCACATACCACTGCACATCAAATGAATACTGATTTTCATGTAAACTAAATAAATCATTGTACAAAACCAGAYTGACAATATTCTTGAAAAACCATGAGGTTATGCAAAAACATTCATAAAGCCTTGGTCATTCAGAGAGTTATTTTGACCGAAAGCGCAAGTTCCTTTCCACTGCTTTGAACACAGGATGCGATCTTTGATAAATTTGAAAATGTCACAGACTGGTCACATTTAAAAGTATCAATGAGAAATTCATTCACATGTATGCATAAGTGGATGCACATATATGCAGTGTGTATATAAACTTATGTTTTGGATCCTGGCTGAACACCAAGGCACCCGGKACATTCCCCCTCATCCCACCCCCTGGAGAGGCAGAGGGGAGAGCAAAAACCTAATKAACACCAAGATGAATGGCTTTTAGATAAGATAATGTATTGAGAGAAAGATTTTCGTGCTTCATGAATGGCCAAAAAAGCTGGAAAAACTTAAGTTGCAAAATAGATTTATTACTAAAACTACTAAGAATACTACTGCACGAAAGGGGAGGGGGGGGAAAACAAAGGCAGAGGGCAAATTTACRAGGAGGAGGAAAAAAGTGAACATTTTAAGACTTCTGTTKCTCTCCCAAACCTGTTTCTCTCCTGGTTTGCTCCCCCCACCCCTCCCACCTTCTGTATACAGGGGGAGCAGGGGATGAGAGCTTTTATRGTTTTATGGTCTGTCCATCACTACAGTTGTTTTTCCACCACCACAGAAGAAGAGTTCTTATCCAGCTCCAGGCTGTGGAGGTTCATTTCCCAAGACCAGACAGTRTTATCACTGCTGRTGGCACTGGAATTTTTTTCCTTTACCTCATCCACTGAAGGGAGGGAAGCTCCTCCAAGGCCTGCTGTCTTCGTTCCAGGACTAAGGCCATTCTCTCAACTCTCCTGACAGAACACAGTTTCTTCTAGGCATCCATTTACTCCAAGTGTGTGTGTGGCATGGAGAGTCACCTCTTCCCCCTGCACTAAAATCAGTCCAACCCTCCAAGGCCAGGTTGTTTATCTCGGCTGCAGGGCCTCTCTCTCTCTCTCAGCAAGTCTCCAAGTGAAAACAGTCACCTCAGGAACAGTTTATCTTCCATGGTTGGCACCACAGCAAAAGCAAAAAACCTTCTTCCTCCCCATCTTCCTGACCTTGTTTCTCCATTTTTTTCATATCTCCTCACTTTCCCCCTCCATTCTCCCCTACACAGGGGGCTGGGGCTAAAAGCTAAAGCTAATGGCAGCTGCTGCAAACTGACTTGTTTTGAACTCTTCTWAAATATGAGACCAYACATCATCACAGRGGTGTAAGCAGAATCTTCAATTGGCCCAGGCYTGGCCAGCAGCCTGTYCATCATGCTCAGAGCCATATAGATKGGCCCTAAAACACAGGGGCAGGGCTCCTTWGCTGGATATGATRGTGAGAGCTTCCAGAACTTTCTTGCAGGAGCCATCTTTGKGGTTTTGTGATCCCATCCCCCACCACTAGGAAACTGGACCAAGCAAAACCACCACACCTAGACACAATTTAATGCTGTGGTTCAAAAAGGACTCCCTTGAACGGAACTCCCAAGAACTGGTCTGAACTTTCCATAGTGGTTGTATTGGGTCTGACTGGGATGGAGTTAACCTTCCCCTTCCCACAGTGCTGTTCATTTGCATAGCTAGAGGTAGYTAGAAAGGGGTTGATAACATATCAAGTTTTGGTTACTGATGAGCAGTGCTGCCACAGCATCAAGGCTGTGTCTCCAAGCCCCCCTCCCTCCATCAGTGCACTAGAGAAGAGCAAGACCTTGATGCCACGAAAATCTGGGAAATAAATTCTCCAACCAATATACTAGGTTAAAGAGATGAAATTAATTTACCAGCTGTGATGGATGTATGAGGAATTCTCCTCAAAACATGCATACCCAGTAACCGAAGAGACCAGCTAATATTCTTGAAACTAATTCATATTCATCTCATTTCTTGAATAAATGCATTTATGATAATTATTTCCATGGACTTATTTGGATACTCTTCCAGATCTTCTGATAAATTGTTTCTCCTTGACAGCGTCTCAAACACAGTCAGGTCTACTGTGACATGTGGTTCTTTTATCATTCATTATTCTGACAAAAAAAAAAAAAAAAAAAAAAAAAAAAAAAAAAAAAAAAAAAAAAAAAAAAAACCAACAAGAAAACAACAAAAAAAAAACCAACCCAAGAAACCTTGCTTTTAAAGCTAAATTCCTTGTTTTTAAACTACTATTACATATGAATCACTAAGTTAATAAGGAAGCATTAGCTGGCACAAGGCTCCCTACAGATGCAGAGAGTTAACACAAGGCCACATTAATCTCTGGTAATAAGCACTGTATGATATGAAACTAAGCACTAACCACAAATATCAGGAATATACTCTGTTGTGTTAAAATTGAAAGAGTTTTCTAATATCTTCCCTCACTGCTACATAGGCTTCTTCTTAATGAAATGTAACTTGTTTAGTAACATTGAGACAGCCTGGACAGCTGAGCCAAATGGACCAAAGGGATATTCCATGTCATATGGCATCAGCCTAACCACAAAAGCATAAAAGGAGTGGGGAAGAGCATTCATCATTATGATGTTTGTGTTCTGGAGCAACCATTATGAGCACCAAAGAAGTGGCTGGGTATGTCATATTGATGGGAAGGAGAGCATAAATGTTTTGGCTTTCTTTGTTTCCACATGTAGCATTTGCTTATGTTTTATTATACAACTGTATTTCGACCCATGAGTTGTTACCTTCYTATTTTCTCCCCMTCCTGTCTTGCTGRTGAGGGGAGTGATAGAGAGGCTTAGTGGGCACCTGGCATCCAGCCAGTGTCACACCACGGCAGTGGAGTGGTCTTTATCTGTATGTCAGGATTTGAATAATCAGAAAAGGCAGTGGTGGAGACCTGTTATGCTTGCTCATGTTGTAACTTGTTCTATAGGCTCAGCACCTTTTACCAACCTTCAATTCACTTTGCAAAACATAAAAAGTTATCTAAAGTATTTTACAGAATTTCAAAGTGTTGGAAAATAATTTGGGGAGCAATAAAGTTCAATAGATCAGTCTGGCTCAGGAAGACCGTCACTGCTGATAAAAGGAATAAGATGTGTCAAGGGCAGTGAATGTCAATAGGGAATTATAGGCAAATTCTGTARGAATAAAGTTTGGACAGATAATTCACATGTTTAATATTAGCATGGGAAAAGTCTAAAATGTTTGGAATCTGACTTACAGTACTTCATTGGTTGCCAGATCTTCCCACTCAAAGTGAGAATTTCTTGCTTCCATATCAAATGCTATTTTTTTGAAGGAATGTTGAATTTTGGTTTTCTGTTTGACTCTAATTAGTGAATGAAAGCACATGTTAGTGCTGTTCACTAGGCTCCCATCTGTTCTAACTACAAACTGAAGGTGTTGATTTTAAACTCATGCACAGAAACACCCCCCACCCCCACCCCCACACACACACACACTGTTCCTTAAGGATGTTCTCTGTATCAGATCAAGTGAAAGAAATAATGTGAACAAATAGAAAGAGMAAATGATGCAATTTCTATGGGAGAGAGTGATCAGTTGCTTTTGAATTATTATATTTTGTAATAGATTTAGATCTCCAAAGACGTTAGTCCTTTTTGCTCCATTATTGAAAYGTTTACATTCCTTGTTTACGTGGCAATGTAACTCTAGGACATTTTCAAAGGTCTCACTGACCTGCTGACCTGGGGCACAGGTACTATTGAATCTAGAATAACTTCTAGAGGAAACAAGAGTTTTTTTTATCGGTATAATTTTAAGGAATTTCATGTAAATCTGCAACCTTATTTAGTGTATACTGAACTCCGGTGTCTAAATCAYTTATAATAACACTGAAAAGAATTGMCTATAAAATTGAGACCTCAGAAATACCTACCATGGAATGGAGACTGTCTGTCAGTTTAATACCTTGGGCCAAATTCTTGTCTGTTATCTTGTTGCTCATTAATATCTGTTTCACAATGATGACAGCAGAAAAAAAAAATTATTCATAAGTTTCGTGATGTTATGTCCTCTGTTGCTGGTGGTCCCAGTCATAGACACACCCCAAATCTTCTGAGCAAATAACCCTATTTCTCAAGCCATTTTTGTATGATCAGTTCCTGTTCATCCACATTCCTGACACCACATAATATCAGTCATTGGAGTATGACCAGACAGCAGAGAGAAGTGCTCCTTATCTGGGTGAGCGTGGACTGGCACGCGTTTCTGATATCCTATTTTCTAGAACGACAAAATAGATGTTCAGGTCTATCAAGTGAATGATCATTTGGAGTAAGACACATAAATCTCTAAGTCTGAAGATTTGTGACAACAGAGTGAAAACATGATGTACAATTTCATATATGCCAAAATATAAGCATCAAGAGCCTTCTTTTAATCTCTCAATATCCTTTGTACAGACTTGTGAGACATATTTAGGGTTTGGGTTTTATACAGTGCAAGTATGTTTGTGCTACTCAACTATTTGAGTTGATTTTTATGGGCTATTTTAAGAGCCTACTGTAGTTTTAAATTTTGAGCTTATAATAAAGAACAAAATCACTTTCATACAGTTGTGCATCTTAGTAGTACTAAGTCTGTCTGTTTTGTCACAATAAAACATTTCTCTGAGTCTACATGCATTCTCATCATGACAGGAAAACAGCATAACCTGTAACACATAATGATCTTTAAGACAGCAATAAACTTTGATGGATAGRAGTATCAAGAAGTACTTGTCAAAGTAACATTTCAAATTTATAGTTTACTACACTGTTAAAATTTTCATGAAACAGAAAGTAATGTGCGGAATGCTATTTAAACTTCAGTGGGTAGGTAATTAAAGGACTTCGGATTTCACTGAACARATTATGAGATGATGCAGACAGTGTAGAAGAAGGAGAATTATAATAGCTGGAAACAGAGGGGGTTTTCCACTTCTTTATAGATTAACAAATATATGCATATTTTCTAAATTACTAAAAGAAAATTTGTTTTAAATCAATGTTGAGACATGGCTGATGGTTTTCAATACAGGGCTTCTCTCTCCTTCATTTGTAGTGGATACCAAGAATCCTTATCATCAGTGAAGTGCAGAACGAGGCAAAGCAACAAAAAAGTAGTCTGTAAAGCTTCTAACAWGTTTCCCTAAAATATTAATCAGAGGCTGTGGAACTGCTCTCAGTTCTGTTTGTGGTTTCAACTGGGGAGTGCTTTATCTCCCTAGGCTCCTATGACTACTTATTATGACTACTCAACAGCAGGAGAATGCAGCTTTTACAAAAGCTATATMTCTTTTAAGTAAAAATATACGTGGAAAATAACTCACTGTCCTAAAGAATGGTGTGACATCCTGACGTTCCAATAATTAATACCTCAAAAAATAAAAGCTATTCCAAATTACAGTTTTACTMATCCATTACCTTTTTTTCTCACACAAAAATCAAACATTAGTAATTATAAAGAAAATCCTACCCTCCAATATCATTCATGTTCTGAGTGAACAATACAGAGAAGGAACATTCACTGAGGCTATTGTCATTATTATGAGGTATGGCTTCAGAAATAAATTCTTGCCTTATCTAAAACTGTAAAGATCTTTCCAAAGGATAAGAAGACAACATAATTTATTGCCACCTTGGGAGAAAAATTCAAGAGTGATTAATCTAAGGAGTTTTCTTTATGGATATACTTCTTAAAGTGAAGGGAAAAAAACCCACCCAATTACAGAAATATCACCTTCCTGCAAAATACTTTCATTGCTGGAATCTCAGTAACACAGGAAACTATTTTCCTCTAAACAGAATATAGACTTTATTAACTTGTTTTTGCAGTCCTGCTTTTTATACTGAATGCTTTTTAACTACTGTAGGCATAAAACTTCCAAATGCTGAACTTCATCACAAGCTGGAAACAGGGAAAATAAATCAGCAACAGCAGAGAAATTTCTGTTGCTGGCAGTCTTTCATCTGACTTCAAGTACAAGATGTCAGGCACTGTCTTACTACCTGTAAAATAATTTATACTATTGCAGTTTCAATAAACAGAATCTTTAATGGCTATGAAGATGAGTTAGAAGAYATTACAATTTTTATCACCTGGGCTCTGTCTGGCTTTCACAGAGCTTAAATCATAGTAATTCATTCAATCAACCAGGCAGTAATACATATCCGTTATTAACATATATTTACAGTTACCTAAAATAAGGATTTTCCAGCTTTCCATTACCAGAAGCCTTCCTTTGTAACTAAATTAGGTGGGCTTTCCACCAGCTTTAAGTAAGTTGAAAATGGCTTCCTGTATGAAGACAGTCCTATGTTTATGGGATGTCAAGGGAAACATGGTGGCAAAGGATGCGGAAAAGACTGAGGTAATTAATGCATTTTCTGCCTCCCTCTTTAATAGCAAGGCCAGTTATTGTCAGGGCAGCCAGCCCCCTGTAGTGGGAGACAGGAATGGGAAGCAGAATTAAAACCCAGGGGAAATGGGTAGTGACCTATTACACATTTAGACATTCACAAATCTATGGGGTCAGATGGRATCCACCTAAAATTACTGAGGGTGCTGGCAAAAGGSTTCACAAGGCCCTGTTCTGKCCAGGACAGAGTTAATTTTCACAGTAGCCAGGAGGGGGCATGGCCAGGACCCAGTTGTTTATATCAATTCACATGGTTGCAGGGTCAGGGGAAGTGTTCCCTTCTACCTCATGTAACAGAGGCAGGGTTTGGGTGTTGTCAGAGGTTTCCGTGTGATGAGGGATTGTGTGTGAATTGTTCAAYTCTTTTGTGTACACTCTGTCATTAATGTTGTTGCTGTCAGTGTTCCATGTCTTATTTCATTGCTGTTTCCAGCAAATAGTTCTTATCTCAACGCATGATCCTTCCATGTCCTGGAATCTCATGAAACAAATGATGCTGGATGCTCAATATACTCAGAATATTCAGAGATCAGGCCCAGCCAACATAGGTTTGTGAAAGGCAGGTTCTTCTTTACCAACTTGATATCCTTTCTCTTCAAGGTGRTCCAAGTGGGTAGGGGAAAGACTGAGTGTGTTACCTACATAAATTTTAGTAAAGCCTTTGCTRCTTTTGCCCAATGCATTCTCCAGGAGAAACTGGCTGCTTATAGCTTGGATGAGTGCATTCACTGGGGAAACTGGCTGAATGGCCAGGCCCACAGAGTTATGTTGATTGAAGGTGTTAGGTCCAGTTCTGTTCAATCTTTATAAATTTCCTGAATGAGAGGCTGAGGGTATCCTTGGGCAGTTTGACGCCAGGATGAGGGAGAATATTTATCTCTAGGTTCTACAGAGGGATCTGCATGCGTTGGATCAATGGGCTGAGGCCAAATGCATGAGTGCTGGATCCTGCCTTTGAGTCACARSAWCCYSMSKYTGTGCTACCAGCCTGGGGAAGAGTGGCTRGAAAGCGGCTCAGTAGAAAAGAACCTAGGGTGCTGGTTGTCAGCAGCTAAAAATGAGACAGCTGTGCCCAGGGGGACAAGTCAGCAATGGTATCCTGTTGTATCAACAGCAGTGTGGSCAGCAGGAGCAGGGCAGGGATTGCTATTGTCCCCCTGTACTCAGCACGGATGAGGCTGCACTGCAGAACCTCTGCTCCATTCTGGGCACTTTGCAACAAGAAAGATACTGAGGGGCTGGAGCATGTCCAGAGAAGGGCAATTAAGTCAGTGAAGGGTCTGGAGAAAGTCATATGAGGAATGGCTGAGGGAGCTGGGGATGTTTAGCCTGGACAAAACGAGGCTCAGGGGAGACCTTATCACTCTCCACATCCACCTGAAAGGAGRGTGCAGCCAGGTCAGAGTCAGCCTCTTCTCACAGACAACCAGTGACAGGACAAGAAGRCACCTCGAGCTGTGCCAGGGGAGGTTTAGATTGGACCTTAGGAAGAATTTCTTCACAGAAAGGATKATTAGAATGGAATAGGCTGACCATGCAGGTGTCAAGGTCCCAGGAGGTGCTTAAGAAATGACTAGATGTGGCATTTCGTGCCCTGATCTGGTTAACAAGGTGRTATTCAGTCATCGGTTGGACTCAGTGATCTCAGAGACCTTTTCCRACCTGATTGRCTRTGTGATTCTATGATTCTGTAATAATAATCCCATTCCATATTTGTAAATCATGCTACCTATATATTTCAGAGCATACTATGACTAACATTCCTATTAAGTCTGTAACCTGAGGCATAGAAATCTCTATTCCAAAATGCTTCAAAGGATTATGCCTTCTTTAAAACTGTAATACTTTTATTTTATAAAGACCAGGGAGTCTTGATGGACCACAAGTTGACCATGAGCTGGCAGTGCCCTTGAGGCCCGGAGGGCCGGTGGTATCCTGGGATTCACTGGGAAGGATGCGGCCATCAGATTGAGGGAGATTATCCTCCCCATCTACTCAGTCCTGGTGAAGCACATCTGAAGAGCTGTGTCCAGTTCTGAGCTCCTCAGTACAAGGGAGACATGGAGCCACTGGAGAGGGTCCAGTGGAGGGTCACAAAGATGATTTGGGGTCTGGAGCATTAGCCTAGAAAAGAAAAGATTGAGAGGAGGTCTCATTCATGTGTACAAATATCCCAAAGGTAGATGCCAAGAGGATGGTACCAGAGTTTTTTCAGTGCTGCCCAGTGACAGGATGAGGAGCAACGTCCACAAATTAAATCAGAAGTTTCACCTCAACATAAGGAAGAACTTMTTTACATTGAGGGTGGCAGAGCACTGGAGCAGGCTTCCCAGGGAGGTCATGGAGTCTCCCTGTCTGGAAACATTCCAAACCCACCCAGAGTTCCCATGTCGCCTGCTTTAGGTGAYCTTGCCTTGGCAGAGGTGTTGGACTAGATCACCTCCAGAGGTCCCTTCCAACTCTAATAATTCTCTATTTATTTTTTGTTATAAATTTTACATTTAACAAAACCTGCCCATTTTCAAAGTTAGTCTCAAACTGACCCACACAAACGAAGTCTATGCATAACAAAGCACTGGTCACAGAAACATTTTCATAAGAAATGGATTTGGATCTAAACAATTTAAATTATGTGCAGACTGCATTTATGGATCTGAGTGCAGAGCAACATCAAAGTGAACCTGTGATCAACTAGTTGTTCTCCTTTCAGAAATATCAGATTGACCATTATCAAACCTCAGATGGTTACAAATTTATTTCCCTCCTGTAATTAYTCCTGCCACGACTCTTCTGATAAATCTATTGAAATACTGTCATTTGATCCAACACAAATGTAATGTTTAAATTCTCTCAGGATCTTTGCACTTTAAATGAATAATTTGGCCTCTTTTGTATAAGTTTACA
>NW_026623247.1:1613012-1629579 GCF_030028575.1 Malurus melanocephalus
AAAAATGCAAATCCTTCCTTTTTCAAAGAGAGTTTTGCACCCTCTAGAGATAGTAAATTTGCAGAAGTCCATAAATATGATTTTTGCAGGTGGAGTCGGGAACAAAGAAGAGACCCAAAACATTTCCATCAATAATAGTTAAAACCTTTGCCTCCACATAAAGAGTTTGTTTTGGAGCATGGTAAARGGACTTAGTTTCCAATATTTTCTGTGCCCTTCTTTATTTCATGCATCCATTATCTTGTAGTCACATAGAGGGAACACGTGTTTTAAGTGGTTCTTTTGAATGTGTTGGTATCTGCCACAGATTTCCAAAACACTGAGGAGGGAAGAAATAAACATTACTCCAAAAATAAATTTAAGATACTGTAAATTATGAAAAATAGTAATAATAGTCAGATTTGATTGTATGTAGAGTATATATATGCCTTTAGAATTCACTCTCTTTGGTACTCCAGTGCATAATACAAATAGGTAGAATACGTTTTCAGGTTTGATTGTTTATTTGATTTTTGGTTGGTTTTGACATTATTCAAGACTCATACACTTTCCTTCTATCAAAAAAAGAGACTCCTAAGCACAATATTGTCTGAGAAATTGCTCTATAATCAGGATTTTGTTATTATAAAGCTCTAAGTTCAAGCATTGCTTTCTGATCAAGATTTAAAACAAATTTTAGAAAATGGGAAATAGAGATATTGTTCATCATAGCTTTAGATTTGTCTTATATTTTAGCTGTGGTTAGCCACAAAGATTGTATTGTGTCATCCACAAGATACCAATAGAATACAAAATGTAGACAAATCTTTGTACAAACAACCTATCTGATTTTTGAATGATTCAGGGTACTTGTAGGARCCACTTAATGCCTGCAGTCAAATATGTAAATTTGTGGTTTTCTTATAGACCAGAGTTCAGTTCTAATAAAGTCTGTGTAGTAAGTGGAGGGCAGCTGCAGTTTCTCTAGGAGTTTCCTTGCTTTAGCTGGAGTTTAAAACTCCAGGGYTCAGGCTGCCATTTGTCTTGGCTATAGATTTCAATGACTTGCTATAAATAATGAAAGCTGATGGAGACAGCTGAAATATAAAAGTTCTGCAAAGGTCAAATGACTTTAGCAGTCTCTTGTAATCTTCRCATAGTATCTTGAAGTTCCCCTTAAATTTCTGAATGAGAAATGACACYCAGATAGCTAAATTTATATAATATTCCCTTCAGAGATCAGGAAGGTGTCCTGGTTTTGACCCTTTAAAAAGCAGTACTATCTTACCATTTCAGAAAATTAACCAAAGTTATACTTAAGGCTAGAAAATTTTGGTGTAGTCAAAGATAAATTCAGAAAATTCTGTATACAGCAGATATTTTAGAAAATTTGAAATAYGGTTTCTATATGGATTCTGGCAACAACATACAAATCTAAAAATATTTTCCTGGAATTTTAAGAGTTACTAAAAACTTCTTGACTTCATTGCAGATGTGGAAGAAACCTTAGGTAAGCAATGGCGTGACCACTGAACATTTTTTGTTTTCACTCCTATCACATTCTCTATAGAAAACTAGAATCACAGAGTCATAGAATCATTTAGGTTAGAAAAGACCTGTAAGATCAAGTCCAGCTGTAAACCTACCACTGCCAAGTCCACCGCTAAACCATGCCAAACCATGCCCTTAAAGTGTCATATCTCCACATCTCCTAAAAACCTTCAGGGATGGTGATCCCACCACTTCTCTGGGCAACCTGTCCCAATGCTTGACAGCACTTTCAGTGAATTTTTCTATCAGTCAGTGCAGCTTGATGCAGTTTCTTCTCATGCTATCMTCACTTACCTGGGAGAGGATACGGAGAGAGAAAAAGTCACTATTAACTGTTAAATCTTGTTAAATCCTGTTAAATCCTTTTCCTCTTATGTGAAATTGCCTCCTGATTGAAAGAAACATAGTATTACAAAGACATGAAGACARCAGCACACTAAAGGTAATGATTAGATTATGCCTTTATAAGAAGGTGACTCTATCASAACTGAACAAATAAAGCTTCAACATGCCCCATAGACTGAATGATGTGTGAAATTTTTAATGTGGAGTCATTATTTTGACATAAAATATTGAAATTTAAACTGACAGTTATTAGTATCCGCTAAAGTGAGAATGACATATGTGAAGATCCAAGACATACTGACTCACTGTCTTCAATGGCTATTGACCCTTTTGGTTTTGCCCAAATATGGAGTTAAAATGCCTGTTTCTACTTCCTTTCACCATATTYCTAAAATTAATTTTCAAAAGAAAAGTTAATATGTTTCAAAGCTGCCATCCACATTGCATTCGTGTRCCTCTTTTATCCAAAAGACTATGAAGTAACAATGATTTAGTTCTGTAATAAGTGTTTATTAATCATAAATTTAATTCTAAATTCTAAAGAGATACAAAGGATTATTTCCAAAYAGACTCATTTGTCCATATATCAGACTGTGTTAAGAGTTAGAAAATATTTTAGCAGTTAATTCTAAGGGGGTGAAAAACCTGGCACCCTAAACTGACAGTAATTTAATTTGAGTATAAAAGGTGCTTATAAATCATAAGTAATCCAATACAAAAAAAAAAGAGGGAATTTAAATTGTTTAYCATTTTTATAGAGGTTTAATGAGTGAGCCTGGAAGAGCAAGTGTACCTACATTATATTTTCCCCTTATTTAACTAATTGCACATAGAACTGTTGAACAAACACCTGCACAGACCTACAAGTGCAACTCTGCTGCTACTGRTGCAAATTTTATAGTCCCCAAAGTGGAATTAGTTTTTCCTTTGGTATATTTCTTGACTTCCAGATTTTAATAATTCAGTGAATTGATAGATATTTTGATTGAAGGCATTAGAATTGCTGAGAAAAATGTTCTGACTCATAAAATTTTTACATACTAATTAAAAAGCTCAGTAGCTGACTAATTTCTAAATACAGACAGGGAGAAACAGAATATACAATCCATTATTTTTTTTTCTCTAGAAATAAAAACTATATGAGTGACTGCAAGTTTACTTCAATGAGTTATTTTAATGACATGACATTTACTGCAGTGCTTATGAATACTCTAGTGGGAAATATACTGAGGTCAGTGGAAATAACCTTAGATCAGTTATAAAAACAAATTAAAAGTAAGTTTTCAAATGCAGTAACTTTCATTCTTTTGCAAACATGATATTGGAGGTCAAAGATACTCTAGAGGAACAGTAATTTCATAAGYCAAATCATACATAAATCATCCGGTGGTGTGAAATTGCAGTATTATTCTTGGAAACAAAATCAGTGATTTTTTGTATGCTGGCTTTTAACATCTTTAGGTAGCACTTGATTGGTCATGATTCATATGAATAGCCCTCAACTACTCAGAGATCYAACTCAGTATCTCCAACTACTCACAGATTTTTTCCAGGTTGAGAAATAATACTTTGCTTTGTTCATCTGTTTTTCTCCTTTGTGTAATAAAAGTCTTTTCTTGTGTAGTTTATCAGTATCTACTTTCCCTGTGGCAGATATACATACCAAACTACAGAACTAAAAATATACTCATGACCATCAGAAATGCAGGTAGTAGGATGAAATACATTTACAAAATTGATTACTTTTGTAATCAATGAATCAACATGAAAAAATTATTTTAAAAAGCCCTTTGGTACCACCTCAGACGTAAATTTTAGAATGTTTTTCAGAGTGTATGTAGCACAGATTTTGGTTAGCAATATATAGATCACTGCCAGTGAGGCAATGGTAACAATGAAGATGYGTTAAATGTACTGCAAGGCATTTGTAAAATACTGTGGGTGAGTTTCAACCAACTTTGAAGYCTGCTTTCTAACCTCACCTAGTCGTGTAAGCTTCCCTTTTCAATCAATAGGCACTTAATGGGAGTCATCCATCTTACCTTAATCAGTGCATCTAAAAGTAGGCTAAAGCATTCCAGACACCTGCTTTAGGATGAACTGAACTCTAATAATGGCTACTTTTCTACATTAATTGCAATGGTAATCTCAGGTGTCTGGGTCAGATTTGATGCATGCATTTAGGTCTTCAGAGTTAYAGAATTTAAATCCTATTGATACACTTCTGTTCACTATATTACTAGCATACATTAATATATGYAATAGTAAAACAATTAAACTTCAAAAATTGGAGGATTCCTCTGAGGACTGATGATCCATTTATTACTATGACATGCATTGTCTATCTATTTATCTTTCATTCAAGACAGTATGTTTACACTGCATTTGTGATACACTTCACTTGGAGATCTAATCCATGAAAACRAGAAACTAGTTATATTTCAAATATAGTGGATGTTACTGCAATGACTGCTGGCATAGTCAACTTCCTAACCTAGGTAAGGAAATCAATATAGTTATCATAGGGACATAGTGGAAATACTTTCTAAAACTAAATTCCTCCTCTAAGCTTCATGCAGATTAACTCCAGTTATGAGGTACCTCCACTGTTTCTTGCATAGAAGCCTCTGCCAAGATCTCAGGTTCCATAAAATGGCTGTTCATTTTTCTGTACACCAGCATTAGTGACAGCTAGTAAGCAGAGATTGGAAGATCAAAACTGTTGGTGCTGAGAAATCAGCACTTATCTCAGATACTTTTTGTTGCACACTGCCAGGTCATGTCCAGCCTCTCACCCACAGCACCCCCAAGTCCTTCTCCCCAGGGCTGCTCTGATCTGTCCATCCCCAGCCTGACTTGGTACCAGGGGTTGCTCTGACCCAGGTGCAGCTCCTTGCACTTGATCTTGTTGAACTTCATGAAATTTATGTGAGTTCACTCCTTGAACTTATCCAAGTCCCTATGGGTGCCATCCTGTCCTTCAGGTGTGTCATCCACACCACTCAGCTTAGTGTCATCTGCAAATTTGCTGAGGCTRCACTTGATCCCTTCATCTATGTCATCAATGAAGACATTAAATAACACTGGTTCCAATACAGACCCGAGAGACCCCACTTGTCACTGATGGCCATTGGAACTCTGAGTTGTTGACTGTGATCCCCTAGATGCCACCACTCAACCAATTCCTTAACCACCTAGCAGCAACCCATCAAATCTGTCTCTCTCCAGTTTAGAGAGAAGGATGTTGTAGAGAACCATGTCAAAGGCTTTCCAGAAATGCAGATAAATGACATCTGTAGCCCTTCCTTTGTGTCCTGAGGGAGTCACTCCATCATAGAAGAACACTAGGCTGGTCTGGCAGGACTTGCCCTTGCAAGCATAATGCTGTTAGGCACCTTAATAAAACTGAATGTCTTTAAACAACGTTTTGTTATTATCTTGTCTTCTTGGATATACAGTACTTCTTCTTGAAAATCTGCTGGGACTGGCATTTTGTTGGAATCTGTCTCAGTGCCTTCCTGGAAGTCTTTCCCTTATCAAAAACATTTGATTCTGCTTTATTGATAAAAGACCTTCAAAAGTACATTTTTCGTGGGTTTTTTTTTTCTTGTTCTTTATTTCTGTGTAGCATTTCCAACAATATAATATCTTGTTTATTGCAGCCCTTCTCTGCTTTTGGCAATATCTAGAAAGGGAATTATATTTATGACAATTTAAATCCTTTTTGATCTATGGAAATGTTTTGAATTTTATTTGTATTTATATGTTGAGTATAGCTGTTGAATAATTAGTCAGAAATTACTACATTCAATTTACTCACTTTTCCTCTAAGTATCWCTGATAACACTCCAAATAAAAGAATTTTTTTAAAGAAACATATGGCAGAGACATAGCAAACAAAATTTGAAATTACTGYTTATTAAGTGAAAATTATTTGTCACTAAACTGTAAAAATTCCAATGTTCACAGCAATTTACATGACTATAACATGTGTTCAGCTGCATAAAGTATGTTTTGAGTAACATAAGCTGATAAATCACCACCTGGGTTTTTTCTAACACTTACCCTTGTACAAACATTGGGGACGGAGAGAAAAAGTTCTTAATTTCAATTCCTCAATTTCCATTTTTACATCACCCTAAAAATTACTGTCATTTTTAATTTTCTCAGCCCAGAACCAAACYTTCAGATTAAGTTTGTTTGTGACTAATTATGACAAAACCTTCAGTCTTCACATCTGAATAGTAAATTCTCACCTTTTCATGATCCATCATCAAAAGGCACATTGCAGAAATAAAGGTTCTCAGCTTATTTTTACAATAACGCAACAAATAATTCAGGAAACTGTCCATTATAGCATATATTCTCATCTCTCTATAGCAATACTTTTGTTTCATTCTTTGGACTCTAGAGTGCTCTTGAAGAAGCAAAACTTCAAGATATTTCTTTGAAGAAAGAATGGAATCCTGGAACACATCTTATCTCATGACTCTTAGAGTCTAATGAAAAGTTTACTGAATGCTATATTGAATGTTACATAAATGTAATAGGTTTTAAAATAAACTCAGTGAAACATTTCATACATACAATTTTTTTTGTTTACTATGTATCTTAAAATAATTTTGCTTAGGCCAAAATACCTTATTAGTATTTTACTGTATTTTGAAATTTGCCATAGATGCTTATTTTCTCAGTGTTATGGATTCTTGTTTGTTTTTGTTCTGGTTGGTTGGTTTGTTGGTTGGTAAGTTGGAGACTCTTTGTGTGTGTGTGTGTGTGTGTGTGTGTGTGTGTATGTATGTGTGTGTGCGTATGTGTGAGTGGTTTTTGTTGGTTGGGTTTGTGTTGTTTTGTTTTTTTAATTTATTTAAAAGTCAAGCATTTTGAGAATGAGTTTCTCTTGAAACTCATGTCAAGGCATATTTGCTCTTAGAGAAAAAGGCAGATTTTTCCTCCTAATTTTTAAAAGTATGTGGTTGCTAGATATGAGACAGGATAAAGAATATCCTATCAATAAATATATCAGAAAAAAAATTAGGCTTAAATGTGTTTTTTAGAAAATGTGGAGCTTTCTGCATAGAGACATTAATTTTGCATTCAAATTACATGCTCCAAACACAAATAATATCTGCTTGTCAGATATGTATCATCTCCAGAATACTTAATTTGTGTTAATATAATAGAGTAGTCTACACTATGTGCTTTAATTTGTTAAAAGATGTCCATCATGCTTAATCAATCTACAGATTAGCATACCTCTTCATATTGGTAATGAAAGAAGATTCAAAATAGTAAAAAAGCTGGTTACTGATTAAAATTTAAAAATTGAAAACTCTGCATAAACTGTTTGCTGCATTTCACACCCATTTTCTGATATTACTAAATTTTTTCAGCATGGGCTAAGAATRACTTTTGATGAAGTAAAATGAAGCAAAAACACGTCATGAGGGTGAAAMTTACTTCTTTTCCTCTTACGCAATGCTTGACTAAAATTTAAAAGTTGATCAGATGATACATTTGAAACAAATTAAAAGGTGTTATTCATGCAATCCGGGCAAGGTAAAACATCCTCAATACAAACAAGCCAGCATTTAATAGTTGAACATTAGTAAGCAGATCTTTTGACAAGAGTTTCTTCCAATTTACTCAAGAATTTSAAAGGAATAATTAATCAATTACATATTTACCCCAAAATGGTGTACCTCAGAATTATATGACAATAAAAATCAAAGCCTAGTATGAAAATATTAAATCTGGTTAACTCCTAAATAAAAAATAAGGGCAATCAATATGATGTTGCAAATATAGGGTTTAGTTATCTAATTTGGCATTACAATACGCTTACTGCAGAACCACAAAACAAACAAACAAACAAACAAACAAACAAACAAACAAAAAAACAAAAAAAAAAAAAAAAAAAAAAAAAAAAAAAAAAAAACCACACAAACCTGAAATGTTTGGAACAAAGGAAGAATGTGCCAGCATAAGTCAAGATATTCTGATGATCTATTAGGTTGGAAAATGCAAGTGGGAATCATATTGTTGTCATCCAAACAAGCCTACAGGAATCAGGTAAAAATAARTACTAAGCTGATAAGTAAAAATAAAAAAATAAATACTAAGCTGAACTATCTACCAGGACCTCAGTTCTGTCTGCATTTCTATAATGATCCACGGTGTAACACAATCATGCTGTCATTTGTGTGCTGTGCTTTTTCTTCCTCATAACAGTGGATTTACACCAATTTAACCTTTCTAAAGATACAGCAACAGTTTATCATTATTGATTAAAGAACAGTGTGCTTCTATTCCTTTAAATCTGTTTTTCTTTCTATACCATTTTATATTCCTGAATTTTTTTCCCTTACCTAAAGAAGGAAACATATTTTCYATGCATATTATCATTAAAAGTATGCAGACTCACATTTGCGCAACATGGCTCAGCAGATTTTCAGAAAGAAGAAGTCAGAGAAACTTCATGACTTTAGCTGGCGCTCTGACAGTGGTAGACCAAGTGTGYATAAATTAATTACATTTTGTCAAATATCCATGATACTGCCGTATGAGAAGATTTTATTGATTCAATCCCAAAATGAACAAAGCAATTTCATAATACATTTACTTAGATTTACTAAAGGGAAAAAAGTTCCTGGATAGAAGACTAACTGCTAGCTCCTGGGAAAATTCAAGGGCAATGTCTTTCCTTTGACCAACAGATCTAAAGTCTCATATTTTACAGGTATCCGGGAGACCAATGAAGACCTTAATGACAAAAAGTTCCTTTTCCTGGGCCCAGACATATAAAKTTCTTCATGTATGACATCCAAACAATTTAAACATTAAAATGTAAAATAAGACAATTTAGCAAGGAATGGTCATCAATGCAAGGAAATAGTGGGAAACAATGGTGTTTAAGCTGTCTGAACATAAGGGATTTTCAAGGACAGTCTCAGCAAAACTATTACTAATCTTTCAAGCATTAGTGATTTATTTTTTAAAGGCCAACTCTTGATAAAAGGGCAAAGGTTATAAGGCTTTTTGCACAAGACAAAAAGGATGTAATTTTCTCAGGTACGCCTTACTTAGCCTAGTCACAAATGTATAATTAAGCCTGGTCAAGAAAAGTTGAAGAAGGATGAGATCATGCTCACTTATTCTAAGGGATATGARTGGAGTATTTCCTATATCAAATGTGATTGCTTTGAGCACTGGGCTAAAAAAAAAAAAAAATCCTCAAAGCTAGGTCTTTAGAATTATGCAGAATCTTTTAAAAGTACCTAAAACTATTTTAATATTTAGAGTGACCTAGAAACATTAAGTCCTACAAAGTTGAACARTGTCAAACATAAGTGAAAAACCCCATCCCCTTTCCTACTTTGTCAACATATTTCAGTGTGAAATACAATTCTTTAGTCCAGTAAAGTGAGGTTTTTAGAGCATCTTTTGAGATGCTCTAGCAATTATAATAATTTTTAACTTGGTATAATTAAAAATAACTGATTATAATAAGAAAGGCCCKGAAGTATCTAATAACTTCCAAATTTCCACTTACCGTCCAATTTATCTTTCAAGTTGTTTCCTTCCTACCTTTTCTAGCCTGAGATTTCTTCCAATGTTTATAATATCATACATTCTGCTATGGGAATTCTTTTCCTTCCCTGACACAGATGTAATTGCATAAATAGATTTTTGGGGTTGTATGGAAACCATGGAAAATTGATAATGGAATAAAGAATGTGAGGTGTTTGGAAGTGTTGGACATTTCGAAAGCCAAACTTGATAGAGATCTGAGTGACCTGATCTATTGGAAGGTGTCCCTTCCCATGGCAAAATTAGATGATTTTTGATGGTTCCTTCCAACTAAACTATTTTATGATTCTGTGATGCCAATATTTTTAAAGATTGTATTCTTTTTTTAGMATTATGTAGGTCCCAAGACAAAAACACAAATGTATTACTGATCAGTGCTGCTAGAAGCTGGATATTGTCATTTGCGGAAAATTCCAGATCAGGATTAAAATTTAAACTTGTTTTTAAATAACAGAATTAAARTGATTTGGATGATTTTTTGGGCATCATGAGATTATTCAAATGGAACTTAACTGCTGCATGACATAGACAGAAAAACTTWGACAATGTTGTATTTTTTCTCTGTGTTTTTCTCCTGATGTTTTTTCCAGAGCTGCACCTAGCAATTCCACCTTTTGTGCATGTGACATTTGCGAGAGTTCCTTCAATTACAAATGCATATCTGTTATTGTATGGACAACTGACTGTAAGAATCAATGTATTGATGTCAGAGATTTCCATGGTTATATTATTAATCACCTGTGTGTTTATCATTTTCATTTTTGCATAAGTGCCTGGGGCAATCTCAAAATCTTAACAAAAGAGMTGTTGTTTGCATAGCAAACAATAGCACATCTGTATCACAGCTTGCTAYCTGTATCTCGGCAAGAGAAAAAGATTAATATGTCTATAGAAGTCTATAACAATAGTTTAGAATTTGCAGAGTAAATTGATAAATCAGAAATATGCAAGAATCCTAAAAGRTAGACTCAGTTATTTTCTCATGGATGCAATTCCATCAGTTATTCCTCTTTGGTAYTTTTTTCTTCATCTATGAGTTATCTAATTAAGGTACAATTAACTTATGCATTTTATTGTTTTATAACTTACCAGAAATATTTCAAGATTTGTCTCATGCAAGTTGGTTTATCAGTTGCTCTCAGAGGGCTCTCAATTAGCAAAACTAAGCTCCTAGTAAATTGTTACTTTATGAAAAGTAGGCAGAATTAAATTGACTGATAAGAAGGTTGTGGGTTGTTTTCTCACTCACCTTGTTATTAGCTCTTCTAAATTTAATGGTGCTTATAAATATAATGATTATRGATTTCCTCTTCCACAGTAAGAAGCTTAAAATTCTTAGGAACTTTTGAGTTTACAGGAATAGAGAAATACAGTCAGAATTTATGAATTCACATGTGCATCTTTTCAGCAGGCTGCAGTTAAGATTACAACTTTTGTTTCAATAGTAACTTAGTAGACTCCTAAAAGGACATTTTTTAGGTTCATCGGAATTTGTAAATTTTACTTTCTTTGCTAAAGTACTATATAACTACCAACATGAACAAAAATATACTTTCTGACTCTTCTACTGCCCTTCACTGAGGAGARAGATAGGGACATTATATTTACTTCAGCTAAAGCATTATTGTGACTGTAACAGAATAAAGCATACGTGACTGAATAATTTTACTGCTGCCAGTAGGATTAGTTTCACTGCAGTTCAATTAATTATGCCAATTTTACTCTTCTACTGCTATAAGCTGTTTGTCTAGCTTAAATTCCATCCTTGCTACTGCTGGACTTTTTATTAGGCCTATTTTACATGTAGATAAATAGAAGGTCAGAGTGGATTAGTGATTTGCCTAAGGTTGAACAATTCTCACTAGTACGCAATTCAGCAAAAGTAAGAAAATTTACATATAATTCTCTTCCCTTGGAATAGTCACAGAGAGAAATCTGAAACTTCTGCAGCATTTTGAAAGTCCTGTGGCCTCAGAAAGATTGAAATGAACTGAAAAAAAAAAAAAACAAAAAAACAGTGAGGAAGAAGACTCCCACACGACAAAGAAAAATTTAGGTGTTGGTTAGGATAGTCTTTTTTCATGTTGCTGTGAAAATTAAAACAATTCCATATGCTGTAATTATCTTTACTGCATTAGAATATATTTTTTTTTGTTTCAAAATCAGGTTTGTCTAAATTATTCATTTAGATTTTTAAACCATGTTCAATAAACAAAGTTATTTGACAAAGACTGATACTCAAATTTCCCAATTCAATGAGAATATTAACAGCACTTGACTCATTCTGGTTCCTTCTACACTGCCTCACAATTCATGTTTTCAGCAGCATCTGTCTAGAATATTACTATTTGCTTTTATTATTCCAGCATTAAATTATCCATTAAATCACTCTCTGCTTCCTTTAGCAATGTCATTATTTAACTCAGAGGAATCTTCTTTGTGTTTTGTCACACAACCTCATGASTGGTATGTTTTCTTGTGGAATGCTGCTACCATACTAGGTCACCTTCCTACTCCAGATTCCCACCAAGCTTTACAATAATTGCTGTTTGAATTGTTTTGATTCCCTCACACTTGAGGTTTCACGTCTGAATCAGAAGATAAATCAAAGTGAAAATAATCCTAAAAATAAAATGATCTTCAGTTTCTGTTTGTGATCTTCATCAAGTCACCTGTCATTCTTTGTATTTGAAGTACTTATCTCTTCCATACCTCCTGTATAAATTTTGTGTTCTTCAAAAATTCAGTGTTTTATCTACAGTTTATCCTCTTTGTTTTCTTATCAAGTGGCAAATTATGCTCATTGTTTGTGCAAAGTGTGATTTATCTGAGTTTACAGTTTCCTTTTGACTTTTCAATTGCCACWTGTTATTTAATTGGATTGCATTAAACTAGTGCTCAATCTGACTGATTTCAGCACCGTCTCAGGACAGCTGTAGAAGATTGAGAAAGTGCTAACCTAAATCATACCTGAAATGCAATAAGAGGAATTAAYTTCACTTAAATCTTACCAGATATTGATATTGATGGGCTCTGATACGTAACTTAAATTCTGATCCTCTCTTTGTCTCACTTCTAACATTAGAAGCAGACGTTCTTCTAACACTAAGATGTAAAATTTCTAATTACCATAATCACAGAGGAGAGTTTTGGTGTTGTGCAAGTTGTTTGTGATGATGGTAGGGAAGCATGAGTGCAAGTTGTCCAGAGAAGTGGTAGGTGTCACATCTCCAGAACCATTCAGTGGAGGTCAGGTAGGCAGAGTCTCTGTGMTGCCTGATCTAGTTGAAGATATTGTTGCTTATGGCATTGCTTACTACACAGCCCTTAAAGGTTCCTTCCAAACTGAAATATTCTTTGATTCTAGSGTTCTATGATTCTTTGATTTTGTACGTCTGTTGTTTCATTATATTTGCTATCTCACTTCCCCTTGTTCTAACACTCATTTATATATATCACATTAGGGTAGTATGGAATAACATGATAACACAGGGTCATTTTCCATTACTGATGAATGTAAGTTTTGTTTTTGTTTTTTTTTCTCACAGCTTTCTCACAGTTGCTGTGTCTCTAGTGAGATTTGAATGATTGTATGAGATTCCAGGGAGGGTTGGACTATATGAGGAACCCAAACTGTTCTATGATTGCATTATTTTAACTTCATAAAGTAATTCTCCACCTGGAGGACAGAGAAAGAGTTGGATATGGAGATTATGCAAAGCAGATAAACTATAGCTGGYAAATGTATTTACTGATCTGGATTTTTTCTTAATCTTCTTACAATGTCAAAACTATTCTGGCCCAGCAAAACTGTACAGGTACTAAAAATAACAAGGCTCCAATGAGTCAGCTACTTTTTCAGCCTTTGTGCCAATGAAATGTGAATGTTCAGCAACAGTCAAATTCCAGCTTTAGTGGTTTTAAAGCAATTTGGGAGAAAGTGCTGAGTCGTTTTATTACCATGCTCTGAGGAGCATTCTGCAACTTTATTGGTCACCATCAATTGTTTAATCTGAGATGGGAAACTAGTGAAGGGAAAATGTTTGGTGATCTTGCCAAAACTAAAAATTAACCCCTGAAGTATTGTCTCAAGCGGAGTAAGCAGGGCAAAATGTCAATATAGAARGATACAAAACTTAAGTTCATTAGTTTCTGGTGCTTCATTTAAGTCAAAATTAATAGACTTACATAATAGAGGACCTCATTTGGTTTCACAAGCATTAACAGCATAGTCAGATAATTTCATCCATGGATAATGCAAGTTTTCAAATTTTTTGTTCAACGGGTCTGTGTAAACTAATGTTTAATGCAAAGGTTAGAGAGTCATATACACGGACCGTGCTTGTGGCAATAGAAACATATATTCGTACATTTATTTCTGACAAATTTTGCTTCATGCAGTGGACCCTGCATGTAATTTGAATGCATTTTTATTGTAATTTTTAATTCTATTAACTCTCCCCTCTAAAACACATTTAAGCAACAAAAGATTTGAAGAGGGTTTAATACCTTGACCCTTTGAAGAAGAGAAACCAATACAGGGGCAAAAATGTTGGTGGAGCCCCAGATAAAAGTACCCCATAAAAAGACTTAAATAAACCCTCTCTCTAAGGGGAAAAAAAAAAAAAAAAAAAAAAAAAAAAAAAAAAAAAAAAAAAAAAGTCAAGAACTGATTAAAGGTCACCTGAGAGAAGAACACAGGATTGAACAATTTATCATAGACTGTCTTTTCTATATAATCTAAGTTTCCAAATAGGAAATTACAAAGTTCAGTGTAAAAGAAATTGTTTCTTTGTATTGTTAAGGGGAAAAGTACATGCAGGTCAAGTATAGAAGGACCTTTTATTCAGAAAAAGTTTGCAACCCGTGCATGAATAACTGTCAAATTGACATTCCTCTGACTGGTGATCCAACTGAGGATTTTGACCCACTTATATATCCTTCCCAAATGCCAAGACTTTTATCTTAGGTGATGTCCCATGGTTAAAAAACAAATTATTGATGTATTATTTGCTGTATCTCTCCTGAGCTGGAACTACAAGGAGAATCTTGTCAGACAGAATTGTATGTGAATTTATTCTGTGAGTTACATTCCTTTGAATGAAGGATTATGGGAAAGACTTCCTTTTTATTTAAAATTCTCGTTATTAAKAGAAGAAGTTATCATACATTCAGGAGCTCTTTCTGGAGCTGGGTCAGCATTGYTGAGTGCATGCTGAATCAGCAAAAGAAGGAAGTATTTTTATTTTTCTACACAGTACCAAACTGATAAGAATGTAAAGAAAGGACAGTTTCCTACTCAGAACACTTTCTGAGTCTTTATAACTAGTTTTTCTGAAGTATGATTTGCAACCCTTTTCACCCCATTCTCCTCCAAAAATGTGTCAAAGAAAAATAACAGTTCCACAGACATAGCCTACAATAACATCTAAAGCACAATCTACAGTTTTGGATCTAAAATATACAGCATGAAGTGAACCATGCAAAAATGTCTCAGAATCCTGGAAATTCATACTTTAACAGACATACTAGTATGGGCAATATTCAACAAGTAACAATCTACCGGTAAAGTGCTCAATCCACTTATCTGCTATTACAGCTAAAAGTGAATGGGAATAATGTGACCAAAAACTCTGTTTAAAGATGGATATTTTAAATACTTTTGAATTTGCATGTAGCAACACAAACACCAGTGTCTTCATATGCTGGATCAAATGTCAGTATTTATGTCCTGAAAAGTTTTAAAGTTACTTTATTTATTGTTAGTAACTGAAATACAGTAACAGTAGAGAGTTATGAGACTTCAGTTTGCATTGTACAATCTCAGAGGTTTATRCAGAAGATAAAAGTAGAATTAAGTAAAAAAAAAAGTGTAATCAAGTAGAATCAAGTAGAAAAGGTCAGGAGGGAGGGAGATAAATTGAAAACAATCCAACAATCAAAACCCTACACACGTAAAAAACCATAACAAGCCAAAAATAAAATAAAGTACAAACCTACTCAAATATTCTTTGTCCATATTACTGTATCTTTACAACACATTGTTATGTAGATTATCACTAAAGGCACCAATAAAAAATGCTGAAATACAAGTACAAGAYGCTTGTAAATTGCAGCTCCAGGCTTGTTGGCTGGCTTGTTAACAAGCTCCAGGCTTGTTATTGTGGCTTATTTCTAGAGCAATGGTACAGTTGATCTAGAAAAATCAATCAAAAGTTATATGGTGTGTTTCAGGAATTGACATTGCTGCTTTCTATGCTTTCCTGGCTTCAGCCAAGGACAGGGTTAATGATGAGGACTTGGAACAGGGAGTTGTGTGGGCATGTCTGGTTCATTACTCTGTACTACCTCACATCATTGTTAAGGGGTGGAAGTACCAGACCCCCACTGATGAAAAGGATCATGGCTTTGCATGGGAAAAAGTGTGGGTGGAGAGGGTTTGCCTGTCCATTTTGTCCATTGTCTCCCCTTTGCCATATCAGTTTGGGTAAGCCAGCATTTTACATGTAAAACAKCCTCTTGTGTTGTTGCCATTACTGTTTGTTTTCTCACCTCATTGCTGTTTCCAGTAAATTGTTCTTATCTCAGCCCTCTCTGCCTTTTGTCTCTCTCACCAGAGTGGATGGAAGGAGGGGAGCAGGAGGCCCATTCCCAAGCCACAACAAAAATTGTGAAAGTGTAGAGCCCTGAGCTTCCTGAACTATTATAATTAAGTTGGAATCTATATTTCAATGTATATACAAGGACACAAGAAGAATGAAAGTTGTTTTTAAAACATATTTTCAAATCACTGTGTTTGGACATGGAAAATAGTCTACTGAAGTTTTTAATGAGCAATTGAGCCAGGTATTTTGCCCTATTATTTTAGTTCAATTAGAACATTCCGATTGATAGCAGACCACAAAGCAAATACAACAACAAAGATGATAAAGTTTGCTTTTTTTCTTCAAGTTACTTTTCACTATCTTTAGGAAATAAATTCCATGAAAATACTTGTTGTCTAGGTTACCGCTACTTAGAACAGCATCTTCCAAACATTTGAGAACACAAAAAATGCCCCACTTTTGGAGACCATTACATATGTTTAATCTTTTTTTTTTTT
>NW_026623247.1:1629699-1683734 GCF_030028575.1 Malurus melanocephalus
AAGAAACAATTTTCATTCAGTTTTCAGCGTAAAACAGTTTTCTTTCCACACACCAGACAATCTACTGCAATAGTAGGTGGCTGAGTACTCTTTCCAATCTCTCTTTTAATCAAAAAGATAGCAGAACAGGACATACACAGTACAGTCATTATCTTCAGCATCCATGCAAGCTCACGCAGAAAAACAAGAGCACTCATCATTGGCTTCAACAGTAACAACTTATCAGTGTCATTCCATCATGTATTCAGGTTCCCATTGTCTCTCAAATGACCTCTATTACCATGAGACAAATTCTGACGAAAATTAACTTCTACATACAGCACAGCTGATTCATTTTCAACTCAGAACCTCTCCCAAGAGGTTTCTAATCTTCTAACCCCAAAAAGAATGAACCATGACCATCCCCAAAAAAAACAGGCACAGACTACTTGTTCTGATCAGAAGAGACTAAATCCTTTGAAGAAAAAGGTATGTCAATACYTMAACATACYTACRKGGTGTGATTTTTGGGGTGTCCTGCAGAGGGCCAGGACTTGGGTTTAATGATTCTCATGGGTCTTTTCTAACTCAGCATATTCTATGATTCTACAATTCTACATCTTTAAAAGCACACTTTCTCCCAAAAGCTTCAAAATCTTCAGAAATATGGTGTAAAAGCTTTCAGATTTATAATGAAAGTAAAACTCTGAGCTGATCTTTTCTCCTTTCCCCTGTGTCTGAGATAATTCTAGCTCTTGTTTCTTTCCAAAGAAATTTGCAGTGATACCCATAGYTACTAATTAACCATGAAAACAATCCAAAGAATCTAGACAGTAGAAAACAAGGCACAGTTTACTTTGCCATTTTGACTATAGCATGTACTTCYTTAGTATTGTCACATTAGCCTTTTGTCTGTTAACTATAGCCCTGTTTGAAGATACATATGGAAAACATTTAAACTGCTAATGATCTCTTTCAGTCTAGATATTAATTTTTATCCCACCTTTCATGAAACAGGAATAATTCTCTGCAGTAACTCAAAGTGTAAAACAATCACCTTAATCTGTAATCCAGAAGAAATGAAAACCCAAAAGGTCTGACACTTACCAGAACCACCCAACAACACCTAAATTAAACATCCAGTTTTCCTCTGTTTGGGTTTTACAGTCTCGCTGTATAGACCTGAAATGCTAACAGAGGCTGAAGCACTCCAAGGAACACCATAGGCTGACACTGTCATCGGAGCAGAGGGCAGCAGAGCAAGACAATGCCTTGGTGAGAGGTCTACAGTCTCACTGGGATTACAGGGACATGGCAGGATAACCGGTATGGATGGAGTGCTGCTGCTAAGACATGTGTTGTGGAAACATGAAGAGCAGATGAAGTAGAGGATGTGCCAAATGCAACTGCTTCAGCAGACCATCAAGATCATWGCACATCCACATGTAGTTTCTAAAGTTGTGGGGGTTTTGATATTGGGAAGACAAAGTACAAGCTAAAATAAGAATCCAGCTATTTCCAGACCAAAACATARATAGGACAGACTAAAATCAGAATCCATTAAAAAATCAAGGGACAAAAGGCAAAGACTGAATTTGGAGCTATAATATAGCCAGGTGGAAGATGAAAGATATAAAGTCATTAAAAAAAAAAAAGAAACTGTGTGACAATAAAACCCATTTACATCCTTGTGGCAACAAAGGGGTTATAATTCAGTTCATGGCTTTTTGATGCACAGCTGCCTRTAATTTGTCCKTAATTCTCAAGCAGAATATATACATGAGAATACATGTAGGGCATTAATAATCAGTAAACAAGATTTAACTCAGGAGAAGACAAATTGTTTTGGAGTGAGAGTATTTTTGGGGATTAGAATTCTAAACCATATGTCCTGGTTTTGCTCCCTCTGGTTATTTGGTGGGAGGGGGAYGGGACCAAGAAACCACAAAGATTGCTCTTGTGAGGAAGTTCTAGAAGCTTTCTCCTTCTTCTCCAGCAAAAGGAGCCCTGCCCCCTGTGTTTTAGAGCCAATCCATTGTGGCTCTGAGGTTGATGGACAGGCTGCTGGGCCAATTGCACAGGTTGGTTACACCTCTGTGATGATGGTTGCTCTTGTATTTTAAGAAGAATTCAAAACAAGATAGAGGGCAGCCACCATTTAGTTTTTAGGCTGTCAGTATTTAGTTTTAGTATCATGCACTGGGGAAAGACAGAGAAGGAGGGTGAGGAGATGTAAGAAAAAAACGGAGACCCAAGATCACAGTCAGGAGAAGACAGGTGCTGTGCTGTTGCTGTGGTGCTYGAACATTGAGAAAACAAGCTGTACTCGAAAGGACTATTTTGTCAATGGGAGACCTGCATAGTAAAGAGAGGCCCTGCACTCGAGATAAAAAACCTGGCCTTTGAGGACTGAACTGATCATGAGCCAAAAAAAAGGGGAAGAGGCTTGGCCCTGCCTCACATCTTAAGGGAGTTGACACTTAGAAGAAATTGTGTTCTGGGGGAAAGAGGTGGTCCCGTCCCCGCCGCCCCACCACATCTGAAGCGAGTGGATGCTTAGAAGAAGCTGTGTTCTGCCAGGAGTTTGAGAGAGTGCCCTTGGAGGACTGTTTCCCTTTCTCCCACGAGGTAAAGAAAAAGAATCCCATGCCACCAGCATGGGCAACATGGGCATCTGAACAAAGTCATTAAGACAAGATTTGGATACATAAGGAAGATGCACTACTAGAAAATAAAGTATAAAAAAATACCTGTGAGGGGACACCATTTAAAGGTGTCATAATTAATAAACACATCTCAYAGCATGCAAGAAAAAGGAATACAAACTGTTATGGTTTTCTTTTTTTCTCACCATTACCTTATTAACCCATTTGATTTAACATTAAATATTTATATTATGTAGTTTCCTTCAAATTTGCTATTTATTCATGAATTAYTTTATTTTCAGTGGTGACTGTGGTGTTTACTACTGGTCTTGGCTTCTTCCCATTATGTGGGTTTTAACTGAAATTGTTTTCCAACATTTCTTCACAATGCACTTAAACAACTAAAGTGAGAAACTTGTATAAGGACATAGGGAAGAAGTATAAGTGAGTCCTTCACAAYTTAAGTGAAGAGAATTCTGACATTATCCTAACAATATTCTAGGTGTTGCACTCTTCATGGTTCGGGCATATTTTTACRGTTGAGCATGGAAAAACTAACACAGCATGACTGAGTTGTTCTTGTTATTCTTTGAGTATGTTTAGGTCACAGCTTTGTCTGCAACATCTTTCCTKGACATTTCTAATGTAATTCCACCAGCTTAAACCTGAGTTTTGAATGTTCCAAAACTCCTGTGCTACTTCTRAAAAATTCACAGGAAACAAGGTTATTAAAAAATATTATTTCTCTTGGAATTGTAACATTTTTCATACATTTTAATAAACACTTAACTGAGATATTCTAGAAGATAATTTGCAATATGAATAYCTACAACATTTTTAGATTCAGTATCAAAATTCAAATCAGAACAAACAAAAATGTGTTGCAGAGGTATAACAGCATGGTKTTGTTTCTACAAGTACTATAAAATTGTTATTAAAAAGCATGGATGGCATACAGACACTTTCCATCTTTAGTAATGGGATAAACATGAAATTGTACCTTGTGAATTATTCATGAAGCTAAATGTGTCAGGATTAAGTTTTCTCTACCATCAAGCTATTGTATTAATGTTATTCTGTGCAGGAATGGTTCTTTTAGTAAGTTTCTAATTCCACAAGAAGAAAATGTGGAAATGCTTATAACGTACTTTTAAACCTGCAGAATCTATAGGTTTAGAAAAGCACAACTTATGCTGCAAAGAAACTGAAGCAGGCTCAGAGATTATTTCTTCTTTCATTGAAAAGGGCCCACAATTTCACAGAGAAAATGGAGGAAGTGTTAAAAAAAAAAAACCTTAGAATTTACTTCCTGAGGGAACTAAGGAGAAACCAGACACAATTCACTATACTTTTAAGCCACATTTAATGAAAGGAGATTGCAATGGACTTGGATTCCATCCAGGCTTACTGACACACAACAGCTGATGTAWTTAAACATCATTTTCAAATACATATGTTTAATGAAAGGCAACTTTAAGAGCATTTTCTGAGAAAATGATCTCCTAGCATACTTCCATACACAGTGCTTAAAAGAAAAAAGGTCATCCATCCCTTAGAAATAAAACAGATCTTTGTCACATTTTTGTAATGTCAAAAACATTTTGAGGGCCTCAGAAGGGCTGTTCAAGAGATTTGTTGAAATAACTAGGAAAAATGGAACGCCTTCTTTTTTTCTTCTCAGTTTTGGGCTTAATTAGTCGCTTTTTAATATAGTAACTGGCAGCGCTTAAAATTAGACTTAATTTTAAATAACTCTAATTGCAAATTTTGTAGTAAATAGGATAATATTTAACTGGCAGTGCTTAAAATTAGACTTAATATTAAATAACTCTAATTGCAAATTTTGTAGTAAATAGGATAATATTTTTATCAGCTGAAGATGAGGAATTCTAGGTAAAATCTTTTTAACCACTTGAGTTGTACTGAAATTCTTTGAGTGACATAACTGTTAATTAGATCTGTGAAAATAGGGCTCCTCTTCTAAAAGCCTTTCAAAAAATATGCATTATTTACAAGAGTGGACAAAGTCAAAATATAAAGGCAGGTAGGAGGAACCTATGCCAGAACATATCTAATATATTCACTTGGGTAATGCTTTAAATTCCACAGTAAATCCTGTGAGCATAAAATACATTTTAAAAGATGTTTGACAAAAAATATCATCTCTTTGAGACACTGATTTTACTCAGGTGGCAAAAGAAACCTTAGTGGGGCCTTTCTCCAATAGCAGAACCCAAGRGAACAAAATTTCCTCAGAGAAATGTCCTATTAAATGTCCTATTCAAGCAATCTACAAATACCTGAAATGTTTAAACTGTTCTACTTACAATATTTACATTCTAAACTCGGTGACTAGAACAGTGCAAGGGCTCCCTAGATGCTATCATAGCTCCGGAGAAGTGACTGAGGTTGTGGTCAGCATAATGGGAAAAAGCCAGGTATACACAGGTGCCAGCATGAGAAAGGAATACATAAAAAGAGGCCAAGCACGAGGAAGAGGAACAGCATGCACATGAGCAAACTCATAGTTCATATTCTGACATTTTGATATGCAGGATGTTACTGTCTGGCTCTGAATGAATAACTAAATTCCTGCAGTACTCTTTTCCACACATCTGCTTGAAACTATCAACCAGCTACTAGCCTTTCCAGGAGGCAGACTGTGCTCATTACCATATGCCACAAAGCACATTTTTCTAYGTCTTCTACAACATTTAAAATACACTGTTGAACTGTGAGAGCTCTGCTGAAGCTCACAAACTTCAAGAAATGTACTTTTCAAAGTACCTTACACACATTTATATAGCAGTCTCAAAAGTCAAATCCTTGTCAAGYTCAAATTTACAGGCACATTTTCTTTTCCCCAACTGAAATTTATTATCTAAATTGGTTTACATATATATGATCACATCAGCTTTTAAAATATCATCAGAAAGACCTGTCAGAACATTTTGTGAAGACAAAAGAGGGAGGGGAATAGCATATCATTTGCCATATGGACAGAATTATGTATGAAGATATAAGATTTGGGTAGAGATTCAGCGTGCTTGGTCTCCAAGGTCAAGCACAGCTGCCTAAGGCCAGGTCCATGTAGAGGTTCCCACTTCTCTGAATATGTAACATCATGGAGTGCAGGCATCTGATCTGCACAGCTTGGTATAACCTCTTCACATTTTCCACCAAGCTTTCTATTGTCTTATTTAGCACACTGGAGAGGTTTTAGATTAAATTCTTTGTGATTATTTTATGATTGTTCTAATTTATGATTTTACTCATTTTATGATTGTTCTAATTTCTCTGCTATGGTTTTCTTAGAGTCTCCAGGATTTCTTTGGATCCTGCACCCCGAATTAAACTCTTTGCAAGCACCAAGATAATTTTTTGGCTATTTGCATTTATTTTAGCCTCATCTATGCTCACATATTTTACTTCACAAAAAGATTACTATCATATTGACCTGTTGGAAAAAGCATTTATTAATACTAGTCTAAATCAGTATAATGAATCAGATAAGGTATATAGCACAAGAAAATAAAATCTCCTTCCAGATAAGGCAAACCTGTAGACTGGGTTTCAGAAATGGGATATAGAATTATTTTTCTTATCCTCTCAAAACATAAATAAGCATTTGTAATAATGTAATGTTTGTAACATTACAAGTTACGAGATTCAGATGTAAAATTACTTTCTTATGGTCCAKCAAATCAGTAAAAAATTCAGGTGTGAAATATGACCATATTTTCAAGTGAACCATTGTCTCTTTGAACATGATTACCTAGAGAYCTCCTATAAATAGATCTGATTATCTTGATAATGAAACAAAATACTAAATTATATTGTTCATAATAGAAACCTCTGCTAAGGCTAAAAAATATCTTATTAACACTAGAAATAATCTATAAGCATCTTAGTAAATTTGAACAGAAAAATATATTACACTGTGTGAATGGATAAAATTGGTTAAATTATTGTCTTCATCTTATTTCAAATGAGTATTTTCTTTCCTTTCGTATTTAAAGCCATTCCAATTACCTGATATTATGATTACTCTTTAGTGTTGGATTTTAACATTTTGTTAAATAGTTCAAATTGCTAAATCACAGAATAATTTAGATTGGAAAGAGGTCTTGCTGGGCAACACTTCTGCCTAATAGAGGACTGCCTTCAAACTTAGAAGAGATTTCTATTTCTCAAGTTTGGATATCCACTACAGCCTTTGTCAGGGCAACCCAACGCCACCCTTCTATGGTGGAATTTCCTATCCTTGCCTTGGTATAGCACCCAGTGTTTTGGTCTTGTCTCTAGCTTATGAAGGGCATCCTCCAGGAAAGTTCTTGCTCACATATTAGAAAGCTAAAATCGAGCCTAAAATTTTGCCATCAGGTTCATATCATTCTTGAATCATACCAAGCATCCTCAACTTACTCTCATACATAATGTGCTCCAGGCCTCAAATCATTATGATGACATTATAATACAGTTGCTTTGGTTTGTTAATGTCTTTCCTCTACTGGGGAGTCACACCATAATTATGATGCCCTCCCACAAGTGCTAAGTCACAGAGAATCATGTATTCTTGTGTTCACTCTAGTGTATGTTTGAGCGTGTGTATGRTGTGTGTATGTGTAAGTGTACATGTATATAAATATATACACATGTTAAATAATATATATGCACACACATATACACACCCCACATAGGGATGTCAGTGCTCAAWGGTAAATTTCCAGTGAATAATTACTCAGGGAACGTCCATGTTAAAGTTCAGATTGTATTATTGGTGGGACTGTGAACTATCACTTAGAAGTGAAGAAAACAAAGGTAATGATGACATTCAAAAGCATTGACAGATTGCTAAAGGGATAATCAAGTTCTAGACAGAGGAAGACTCACCACACAGAATTTTTAGTTAAGCATAAAACACATCAAGACTTGGACTCTGCACACTCCTTTAACAAGATGTGTGTGGGCTTAAGGACCAGCAGAAAGAGATGGATGTGTTCRAAAAAATAAACAATTTTCGGTGATTGGAATTATTCCAAGAGGGTCTGATTCTGAGCCCAAATATTTTTAAGGCCTTCAGTTTAGGAGTGGCAATTATAGAGTCATACAATGATTTGGGTTGTAAAGGACCTTAAAGAACATCCATTTCCAACCGAACTCCTCTGAGTGAGGAGACCAAGACTGATCARACTAGCAGTAGCATCTACAGGAACTGAATGTCTGAGAGCAACCATAGGACTCTCCTTAACTTAAGAAAGAAGACCTTTTTAAATTCCTTTCTTCCACCTCTTCAGTGTTCACTTCAGGGTCAGCTTCCCTGTTTCTCCAATAGGGGAAAATAAAATAAATTTCAAAATTTTACATCTGTATTGTTATGGTGTTCATTAACCAGACTAGCAGGAGGCGCTGATGTCGTGTATAGAGATACCAAGACTTTCCTGATCTTCCATTTTATCTCTTCCCACTGTTACTGCTAATGAAGTACTGGAGTCTCAAAGCAAACTAACCACAGGCCTCAAACAAAGCATTCTGTAATGGACCCATCAAAGTTGTTCTAGCCCTTTAAAAGCAGATTTGTAAAGACATTAATCTGAAACAGCCAAGGTTTAAGTACATTTAAAGGCTCTATTTCAGATCCAAAACATAAGGTATCAAACAGGATACTCAAGTTACACTTTTCTCCTGAAAAAGATTTGATGCTGTTTGTATATTTGCATTTTTCTGAGACCCTGGAATCCCTCTAAATGTATGCAATACAATGTTAAAAGAATTATAGCAATGAACAAAAAATCTCTGTGACTGTGTGAGAGACTCTCGTTRGCACATAGGAAGTTAATTAGCAGCTTAAACTTAATTTCCAGTAAAGAGATTTGACTACAAACACAAGTTCACGAGAAATCTCCGCTACTAGACATAATTTTTTATGATTTCTCAAYAATAAAGTCAGCTAGACATACTTTTCCTGTTTTTCCATTGTTTGAATTCTGGAGAAAATGAATAATATTTAYGTAAAATGCATTATCTTTAAAAGAGCAATGAAGGATACGTCAAGTAAAAATTGTTTCAAAACTATTTCTGTGATTTGTAAGGTCTTCAATTGAATGCCTTTACCACAAGTCTATGGTTAACATAATTTTAATTTCTGCATAGCCTCATATAGCTTACATACAACACAKAATTTAACTTCCATTTCTCTATCATTGTCTGCAGAAAACTATAGCACTCTTCTGAGAATTACATTTGCATCCAAATTTTTAATAGGASGCCTTAGCCACATTAACATGCAAACGAATGCTTTACCTTTCTAAGCTTTCTTTAGCAACACAAGTTTCTTATGTATCTGCCAGTTGACAGAAAATCTCCAGCTGCATAATATTTGTGGTCTTCCCAAATAAAGGCTTATAAAATATATTTATTAATCAATAGCATTGAAAACATATTTTTATAATTTTATATTACACATTTTTGCAAACATGGAGAAGAAAACCTGTAATTGCTAGCTGCATTTATTTTTCTTTTTTCAAAAGCAAATATTTAGTTAGATTAACAAATTGCAAACTTGCCTGAGGTTCTTTCTCCTTCCCTGATCTTCAGTCCTGCCCATCCACCACCCCCTCAAGAAATGAATAACACATTAATATTTGTACTTTATCCAGTCAAATTTTCCAAAGATTTAACACCTTAATGATGAATGCATTCAATAATGCTGGAAACAGGATAAATTAACAGAAAACATTAAGTATGCCCTTATTTTACATCTTCACTGTGCTTGCTTTTGGCACAGAAGTTAAAAACCTGTCCCAAAAMTGAGAATTGTTTTCACTTAGAAAATATTTATAATTTAAAGTTAGCAACAAATTGTTATTGATTAAAGAATGTGAGATATTCTAACTCTTTATAAGTCACATTCTGGCATTTTTTTATGTACTTGTTTTGTATTCCAGGAAAAGTAGGAGCTTTTGCAGCACACTTTATACAGCAATGCCWGTTCTGTATCAAATAATGACTATAAAATTGTGTGAAGCTCCATTGATTCCGACAGAATCTGCAGGGGTGGACACATCTGCCCAGTCAGATCAGATTAAACTAGCTCTGCTAAAGCAAAAATGTCAATGACTTAAGAAAGGACAATTTGCAGTATATTCMACTCAATTCATCTGGCAATTGAATGAAAATTACAGAAGCTACTTATCACRGAAGCTACTGTGTTTTATTACCAATAGAAAAATTTCTAGGCGTACCAATTAYATTTGATAGATCTATTGATCTTGCTAAATTTATGAGATTAAGGTAATGACTAAATTTATAGCAGAATGTTGGCTTAAAGAAGTTTTAAAATATATTGAAATTCTGTTAAGTRTTAAGAGGTATCTCTGATAGCTTCGTATTGCTGGTTCTTAAAGGCATGATTTTATTTATTTTCAAAATATGCTGGTATGCCTATGCCAAGGCCTGACAATCACAGAGAAGAACATGAGAATGTCAATCTATATATTTACATCAATGTGTAAATCAAACAATTACATGCAAACAATAATGAAAATGGAAAGGAGCTTAGATTCTTTTATTTGGCAGCATGTTCCTACACAGGATGTTTTCTGATTGTTCAGATTATAAGTGAATTGGAGTCTTGCTCAGTTCATGCAGATCGTTTGTGCTGGGAAGTCATGTACACGAAATAAATAGATACATGCACACACTTAATCCTTCCAGACAGAGAGGAAATAGAAAATTTAGTCATACTTTGGTTCCTGCCCTTAGATGCCAGATAACATTTTATTGGYTTACAAGAGACTTAAGGAAAATAAAATACAAGTACTTACTAGACAATATAAATAACATCAAAATTCCTCTCCAATAAAAAATAAAAAGAAGTGACCTAGGCGTCTTTGAGTGCTCTCATACTAATACTTCTGAGTCTGCAGACTGCCCTAATGACAGGATTTGCCTCCAGGCAGACACTTCTACAGGTACTTCCCATCACGTTAATGACCATTTTCCTATTGTAACTAATGAAGGTAACTTTCAAKATCTTCTGTTTATTATGGAGCTATTTAGCTCCTTAATTAGTTTAACAGCATTCAAATTGCTTTTTGGAACCTGACTACTTTCAGCTACCATTAAATACCCAAACAGGGCAAATAATTTAAGGCAACTATTTCTATGAGCAGTAGAAGATGAATCATATCTATTAGATACGTGTCATTCTCATATCATCAACCTAAATGGATAAGAATTAACCACGTGGGATCACATAAAAAGTAAAAAAAAAAAAATAGAAATTAAAAAAACCCATTCTCTTACATGATAAAATAAATATAAACTGTCAGAATTTTTGATGAAACAGCAAATCAAAAATAAGCAACAGGCAGCATTTGGATTAGATTACTAGAAAAACATCTTGCTTAACTTATTTCATCAAAAACTGCCTTTTAAATTGAAGCTATTAAGAAAAAATTGTAAATGTGTGCATATCCTCCTCTCTTAAATTCAGATGGGTGCAGGAGCATTATTTTACCAAATCAAGGGGCTTCTAACAAATTATTCCTTTTAATTGGTATTATGAACAAATTCCAACAATTGGAATCTCAGAAAAAAAAATATCCTCCATAAATATGCAATACCTCATGAAATATTAACAACAACTTTATTGATTCTTCTTTGGATCMGTTTTGCCTCTTTGTATATAAGACTCACAGAGAAGATCATAAAAATGTGCCCTTATTAAAAGTTTTAATATTGAAGCATCTCATATTTTAATTCCTAGAGATTCATAGTTCAGAGCAGAAAATAAAAATGTGCCCTTACWAAAGGTTTTAATAATGAAGTATTTCATATTTTAATTCCTCAGGCAATAGAACTCTCCTTGCAGAATAAARCAAATCTATAAATTCATATTTTTACATTTCTGTTTAAACCATTTCTCTTTATGTCCCCTTTTGTGACAGGACTCCAGAGAAAGGCACAGATGGTGGAATCATGAAGGACAGTGTTCAAGAGCTATATTAGCTCCTCTGAGGAATGTGAAAATACATTGAGCCAAGAAAGCACCAAAGGAAATCCCAAAAGAACCCTGGTATCTTCAGCTGCTCTAAGAAAATATAAGTGACAAAGTAATATAAAATAATTCATCCTAGATTCCGATTAAATTCCCATTTGTTTCCATGGGGGGGTGCAAGGTTTGCATTGGACCAGGCTTTATCAGAGTTCACAAACAAAAGAAAAAATGTGACTGAAACATAGTTATCACTCCACAGAAAAGCATTTAATTATCTCCTTCAAATTTGGATTATGTGGAGCAGTTCTCATCCCAGCATTAGATCTGCCCTTAGCAGAGAGATGCATACACTCAGTCCGTTTTTCAAAATCTGGCAACAGTATTCATTGTCATGGATCACAGAGATCTTTGTTCTACCCTTTAACCTTCAACCTATCTGGCAATTTAGTTGAATGSATAGATGGTAAATATTAACATTATTTTAAAGCTAAAGTGTACTTTGCAGCTGTCCAATTATACTACCTTCTAATTAGCGATACATAATGACCTCTAATCCTTCACTCAATTAACTTTGTCTTTACATGGAAAATGCATTTACTTTGATGAAGTGGAACTATTTTCTTAGTTCTGTTTCTCCCTGTCTATTTTGGTGTCCTTTTCAACAATTACAAGTATATTTCATATTACTTTCTTGCTTATCTCTCCGTGTGAGTACGGTGTTATCTGAGTATATAACTTTTTGAGTAAAACAGAAGATTGATATTTAGACATCCAGAGCTTTTTCTATTAATTTAATCTTCAAATTAGAACTTCCTGGATTAAGTCAGTCATTTTGTAATAATTTATAAGGTGCTGTTGAACATGTATTAGTTTAATGTAAACAGAAAACATAAAAATTAAGATGCATTAATACTCAAGCCAAAATTTCCATGATGGAATTGGATTTTACAAAGAAGAAAAAATCCCCCCATCCTCTTAGAAATTTAGTGGTGTTATTAAATGACTATGACTTTTTAAATAGCAATAATTGTAAGTGTTGCATCAGCAATTGATTAAAACACCAGTACATAAGCCCCAACCAATGATTGACTACAAGCATGTTTGACGTGCTGTGTCAGACCCCTACAAATGCATATTAGACTGATACAGGTCATAAAAATAGAATTCAACTCGTATTTCACCACATATAATATTGCAATGCTATTCCAGAGTCCCTAGTGCAGTTTTCRTACTGGGGTCTCTTGGCTCTGGCTCTCGTTCAGCTGTGAAATACAGAATATTTTGATATTGTCTGGGAGATTTTCATGCTACCTGTGATRTTTTTGATATTTGGACTTTTCCAGGACAGTGTGGCTCAGAACAGCTAATGCCCATCACTAATGGGGAATCAATATGTACATGACCTTCCCTGAAAGGCGRTTTCCAGAAACTTCAGAGGGATGAGACCTTAAACAGCATATTTTCTAATGAGGGAAGGTAATCACCTTTTGGCCTTTGCATTTTTTAAGAACCTGAAAAAAAAACATCAGGAGCTCCTAGTCAACTATGTGTGAACAGGGAATCTGAGTATCTCTTAAAATCAAGGTGAAAAGAAATTAACTGCCCAAGATAATGGCTGTAGACAGCAGCCATCACTAAAGCTACATAATGGATATTGGAAAAGGCCTTATTAGTGAATAATTTTACAGTCACATCCTGTTGAAACACATTTTCAATGCTGTAACTCCCTGATTCTAAACTGACTTCCACTCACTTAGAACAGTGTCAAACAGGGTCAAATGGAGATGGAAAGGTCCATAAGCAAAATAGAACTGACATTTTCCCTAACTTAGCCTGGCACAGTGGGGATACTTCCAACGTCTAATTTTCTTTGGAAGCAGTCATTGGCCACTGACAGTTCCACAGGCAGTTGCAGATTCTTTTCCCATCCTCCACCAGCCCCCTGCACTCCAACTAGATATTTGCTGCAAACTTCACAGATTTGTAGGTTAAGCTTCTTTTCCAAAAGGCACCACTCTAACTGCCGTATCACATGGGASCTGGAATTGCCATTCTATCTGCTATTAGACATATTTCCCCAGTGAATATATTTTATTGGCATTTCCTGTTCTTCCATCAGGTACTGATAAAATATTTATAGATCCCATCACTTAAAGTAGACTAAATGAGAAAAGGAAACCTCACAGTAAAATGCTTTTTACAAAGCAAAAAGGAAGGTATTTCTTTCTTATGTCTGAAAGCACAATATACCTTCTTCTCGAAATACAAGCAGCTTAATCAGGGATACTGGGTCAATGTTGCATTTTGATTTGTTAGAAGTTGTTCTAGTCATCTATCCTTTTGAAATATGCTCAGTTGGAATTCCTCTTTATTTGTTCAGTCTGCCACTGTAACTGGTGAAAACACTGTAAATTGATATAACATGGACAAATATTGGTAATTAATAGTGCTGTAAGAAAAAAATAAAGGTTCTAACTTGGCAAATGTAATTTTTATATTCCTAGTTTAGGCTTCCATCCTTTGAGGAAAATTGATTATTTACATGAGATTGCACTTCAGATGGTGTTCTTCAATGAATGCTGATATTTTCATGCAAGCCTATTCCTTGTTTTGTGAGTACAACACCAGCTGTTAATTACAATGAACCATTCTAATCTCTATTTGATGWTTTCCCTCCTAAGCTTTGTATCAGTTTGACAAAACAGCTGTGAAAGAAAAATATTACCATCTTATTTGTTTGGACTACATTGAAGTGAGAAGGGGAAACCAMCAGCCACGTTTCAAAATAACTGCACATTTTTTAAATAACATCAGTGTTTGATGCATATTTTGGATATTTCARTGTTCTTATTTCTACCTGGTTTTGCTAAAGGCCTTGACTCTCGCTCACTTGAATCCAAAATCAGAATCAGAATAGCAATGCCTGCCTGGAACRTGGATGACTACTCAGCTTTCCTGCAGTTTAGCAATACGTCTAGAACAAATCAATTTGATGTATTTCTTAAGCACATCTTTTATGGGAACGTGGAATGGTGTGGCTCTACAGGGCCAGGAACAATGTCAGCAACCCTCCGAGAGGCTTCCAAGTGTATCACACCCCTGCCACGGCAAGCTGAAGATCCAGCTGCAGTTAAATGTTGTGCCAGTTTGTTATATAAAGCAAGCCAGTATTTCATAACCTCAACAGCCTATTCTTTCCACTTAATAAAGCTGCACGTAAGAGTATGTATGGGGGCAGTGCTGCATTAGCAGATTTTCAGATGCTTGTTTTATTTATGGAAGGCCTGGGGCTTCCTTTTGTAAAAGAAAGGCTAGTCTAAATGGATTTTRAATTGGAGAAAAGCACTGGAGGTTTAACTGAGAATTTTAGAAATGGTGAGAGAAAACAGTGGTAACAAACATCTACCCAATATCTGAWTTGTGTGCTGGTTTGATGAGACAGTTTTGTCACTAGCATAGTTTTTTCACACTATCATTATCTGCTTCAAGGTTTCACTTTCTAATTTACTTAATTTTGCAAAATTCATTTAAATGTTTTTATTGAACTTTCCATTCTTGTTTCTTTATCTAACACTATTAGTAAGTACAAGTTATACTGTGCTTTGAGGAATTTTAACAATCAGAATTATTTTTAATTTCTGATTAAAACTGGCAGTATCATCAATGAAATTCAACGTTTACAAATACTAACTGTAAGGTTGTGGTTTATGATGGAATGAGAAATAAAAAATAAAAGGAAAAGTGAAACAAACTTATGACATGTAAGAAAATTGTTCATACTCTGGTTTTGATTTTACATTTTGAAAAACATTTAAATRCTCTTAAATCTTACGTGTATTATGACTGTTTGCTGAAACATTGTTTTAACATACAATATCAAATTTGTTCATCACAGTTTTTTGAAAGAGTATTTCTGCACTGCTATTTTACCCAACCTATATTTGCAAGAAAGCTATAAACACAGTCTTAAAATAAACAGATTTGCTGTGAGAGATTTCTAAATAAAGTATGAGTTTTAAAGGTCATGTGTAAATAAAACAAAAACTATTTTTATCMCAGAATCTTGCCACAGAACATTAAACCTGGCTCAAATTCAAATTTCTTTTACTGTAGCTTTGAATGAATCTCTAAACTGGTATGGTAATTTTAGTTRAGTGCAATATATAACGTAATTCTGAGGCTGTTTTCACAGTGACCTAATTGATTTTTTTTTTTCTAGTAAGATACAAAACTCTAATTACATTATAAAACTAGTAGTGTTTCTTCCTTCAATCTACAGTGACAACCTCCCAGTCGTATCCTCTTTACTTTTTCCATTTTTTCACTKTTCTGTCTCCCTTGTAGGTGGTATCAGCTTGGTGCAGCCGTTCCCCCAGCAGACCTCCTGTGTGTACGTGGAGTGCTCCCTGCAGCACAGCGAGGGGCACGGGGGACTCCTGACCCCTGTTCTCCATCTCCAGTGCTGGAACCTCCTTTCAAGCACTCAGTATCATCCAACTAATGACAAACTGCTTGCTTAATCTCATTTTTTCTTGCCAGCACCCTGTGCATTAAAWTGTCATCTAGCAAGTTGTCTCAAGAGTTTGTCCTTACTGCAGTGCCTATGATGCTTTCTGTCTGTTTCCACACAAGGAATAACAGGCACTATCATAGTCTTATTTTACTGCTAAATTTTCTGAATTATTTCTATTGACTAAAGATTACTGAATTATTCTGGGAGTAATTTACATTGCTATATGATTCTGTCCTAAGTCTACTGCATAAATTAGAAAGTCATGCTTTCTAATGCAAGACTAGCTCTGTGTTCTACAGCACAAGGAGYTTTGATATTATTAGTTTAATATCATAAGCAGAAAGTATTTTACCCTCCACCTAGGAGTGTCTGTAGGATTTGGCTGAATTAGATGTCAGCAAGTTGGAAGTCAGTTTCTGCAAATCACTGACAATTATGGTCCCAAAATGGATAAGGGGTTGTTCTAAATCTCCAGAAAACAACTTTGTATACATACCATGTCTCTCATTCTCATTTCCTATGATAGAATGATAGGCAGGTATCCTGTTGAAAACTTCTCTATTAAAGACTCTTCACTTCTCTTAAGGACAAAAAGAGGTGAAAAGCTGCAAGGAAATTTAGAACCTATATTTTTTAGTATCCTCTGTGAAGTCACAACTACCAAGTTACAAGTCAAAAATGATCATGAGTGTAGCTGGGCCACAGCTTTCAGGATAACAGTTCACCAGATTTGCCCATCTGTACTTTACAACAAAAGAAATATTTGAAACATTACTTTATCAGACTTTCTGATAATACAAAAGTGTAAAAGAACATCTTGTAGCTTCAAAAAACCTAAAACACACTGTGGTAGCTAACAGGTTTACAGAACTCATTGTCCTCTAAAACAGATGTCTTGAACAGTTTAATCTTTCTTCACAGTGAGCAGTCACTTTGTATATGGAGTGAGAAAAAAAGGATTGGAAAGAAAAAGCAGACAGAAGACTAAGAAATTGGAGTAATGAGAACATGAAAACAGGCTGGTCTAGAATTACTACAAGGTGAAAAAAAGTGGAAGATAACTACTTCCTGGGATGTGGAGAAAACAGAAATATTTTACAACGCTCCAAAGAATTAAAAGGGAGCATATTAGTCCTCAGTGATTTTTTTCCTACTGCAACACAAGCTACCTACTTCTCCTCATGACAACAATCTTAGAGTTGTAGTAACTTGCCCTGACTATAAGGAAATCAGATTCAAAACACTTTTATTGTCAGAAGAATTAACTTTAYGGTGGTCTCTAGTCCCCCAGTTCAAAGTCCCAGTTTCTAGCCACAGACCCAACCAAACAGAGATTTCACACCTGCCCCTTGTCTGAGCACTGCAGCCTATTCCCAGTTTCCTCCTCATGCCCCTCAGCATTGCCTCTCCACATCCCAGGAAAGCTGGACACAATCTAACACTTCTGGGAACAGAAACTATCTAGAAACAATTTTTTTTCCCCCAGTTTACTTTGCCCTTCTGTGTTTCAGGTCAGTGTTTTGTTCCCTCTGCATTCAAAGTTTTCCCTCCCACATATCTGTCATCAAGCAGAGGAATAAACTATTTCATTTCCAGAGAAGAAAGACCTTTTGTTCTGTCTTCGTTAGGAGCACGCAGGGTTATAGTTGTGCTGAAATTATCCTTCTGCCCCAGATCAAATACACCTRACAGGAGACAGCTTAGTGGGAAATTCAAAATCTACAAATCTAAGAGGCCTTTTTTTAATATCTATGAACTTTCGCTGTTGGCAAGGCAYATAATGTAGCGCAGCTAGGTACATTTTCACTATGACATGAGGCAAAAAGGGAACCTGCTACTCACAAAAATGTATTTCTTCCTGCCCTAGGCAATGGAAAAACCTGTGCTCAGCCAAGAATAAAGAATAATTTAAGGGTTTTAATCACACAATAGCTAGGTATTTTCTTAACCTTGTTTTTGATTTTCCGGACTGAAATTTCACCAAAACAATGCTCGCCTACCATCAAAATTTTCTATACAGCTGATACACATGAACCAACCTCTCTTTACCAAATAATTTCAATGATCAGCWATGACAGGCAATGCTGTTAGGGTCCCCTGTTGAATAAACAGTGAAAGGATAAAATTTTATTTTACAAAGGCTTCTAATTGCTTTGAATTACAAGAGATTTGCACCAGAATACTCAAAGGTACTCAACTCATGAAAATTGTTTAACCACATCTTTTCCATTGAAATGATTTGGAACTTGTATTACTTGAAYATACTTGAAATACTAAGGAAACACTAAGGACTGCTATTTGTTCAAATCTTTTTGAGGAATTCTTGGATGAAAAACTGGAAATGCAAAAGAAATTATGAATTCATACCAGTCTTAACACTATTTTTAACTTTGCTATCAGATAGTCCAGTTTTTAAATCATTAGAACATGATCCACTTTAGTGTATCTAACTACACTATGATCAGTTCTATAGTATATTCAAAAACTTTTAAACATTGTAACATTTTCCAAGGCAAACTTTTTTTAAAGAARAAAGTGTTTTCTATATGTCACTCTGTCAGACAGGATGAGTATACACTGTTACACCAAAAACTCAGATACTGAGAAACATCATTGATGACCTGGASGGATCAGGGCTTTATCAGGAAGAAAAATRATTTGTRCTTTCTCTGACTTGAACTTTGTGTTGARCTGAGCTTCACAATGTGTTCCTGACAAATTATGTATTATTTATTGATCACTTAGGATTGAAGCAGTTGGAGGTGAACCTTTTCTGGGTTGATTGTTTGTTTTTGCTACACTAAGCTCTTCTACCATCATTAAATGTCAGCAATGCAGCTGAACAAGTCGCTTGTTACCTGCAGCAACATGTAGGTATCTCTGGGATTACAACTGTGCAGTCCAGGTTTCTGAATTCAAACACAGCTGTCTTGAACACTGATTCCTYACAATTCATTCCACAGACATTGCAGGTATTCTGGAAAAGATAGAAAGTGTTGTGGCAGTGCAGTAGGCATTTGCGGGTTGCAAGTCTTCACTATTTTGACCTACTAAAATAATATTGGGAATTGCTAAAAYAATATTATATTTTCATAGGCCCTACACAAAGTCACAGAGAGATGTTTCTTCTAAAAAACGTACCTTGTGTCTTAAGATTCCCAGCATTTTTAATTATTATAGCACTTTAAAGTACTGAAAATAACACTTCTAAAATTATTTCTTCCTTCCAAGTTAAGAAGTATCACAGRTATTAAAGAATGCATTGGTTGCTTTAAGTCTACCTTTGTTTCRTATGATGAAAATCTCTAAACATTTGTGAATCATTTAAAACATTTCATTGACCTACTTAAGGAAAAGCTTATATTAATAGGAGAAAGTGACTTCTTTTTTCAGCTGAAGCCTAGTTACAATGAAAACCCAAGGTAATTATTTCAGTCATCAACATAATCCCAAAAGGTGGTATTTTATGTGGTGATCAGACCTCTCCGATATTTTTGCCTCATTAAGTTTTATAATGCTGCTATTCTTGTAAGCACTTTGTCCTATAAATGCAAAACCGCAGCAACTAGAACCAGCCAACAGAGACCAAGGGGACTCAAGAGACACAAGCAGACTATTCCATTGTTTTTAATTTTGGGGATAGTCCCAGTAATTTCAAGAGTAAAAGATAATGAAGTCTAAGTAAACAACATTAATGATAAATTTATATTAAGAATCTGTGACAAAATCTGGAGSTGATTTTTGATTCCCATCAACTTTTAAGTGTGCTCAGACTTCAAGCTCTGAACAGAATCCATTGATGGAAAAAACCTGCAAGTTAACACAAACACCACAAAGCAAAACATAGCAAACAGCTAAACCGAGATGCAATAGCACAGATGGGTGAAAGGTACAACAGCACAGCGCAGATGGACCAAGTTCTGTTCAACTGCAGGAGGTTAACCCTTACTTGGATTTTTGTATATTTGAATTAGAATAATCAAGATATCAATCCCTAAAAGGATTTTTCTGCTTTCAATGCAATAAAACTACTGTATGAAAGTATTTGGCACATAATATTCAAGAATAATGTTTTCTGGAAACTTGGAATAAATCCACTCTCAGAAAAAAAAAAAAAAAAAAAAAAAAAAAAAAAAAAAAAAAAAAAAAAAAAAAAGGTGAAAGAAATTTGTATAAACTTAAAGAAATCTTTTTCTTTGTGGTTTTAAAGAAAAAAATTTTATCTAAGAGGAAAGAACATTCCAGGGTGATCATGAAACTCTCTGGGATCAATGGAAATAACCCAGCATCCCCCAAGTAATCAAATACCTGACTACAGAAGAAAAATACTCAATTCTAAAAATATTGCAGTGACACCTTTTATTTTTGAAGGGRAAAAACATATATTTTTCTGYTGAACTTCTTAATAAATTTAATATTTATTAAAATACTAAGTGCTTAACTCTATGCAGCAGTTGTACAAGCTCTAATCGGCTTGGACCTGCCCAACCACAACCATTTYCTACCTCACTTATATTTTTTATGCTCTCTCTACTTATCATTAGGAAAGAGAATATAAAGAGGTTCTTCAAAAGTTAYCAGTTGCTGCAAAAAGGGAGTGCTGAAAAAAGAAATCAGTTTTCCAAACAGTGAAAAATTATACCAGCAATGACAAAAGAAGGAAAGATTGAACTAAAAGTTCAGAAGTCTTGAACAGAARCAGAAAAATCCCAAAAAGAATATACTATGGGAATATAAATTATATTACAATTCCATCACTCCTACAAACTGTGATAGATGATTTAATCARAATGTTATTGAAATACAAAACTTATTGAAAAAGGGATTAATGGATCTTCTCTTAAAAAAAATAATAAAAAAAGAACTTATTTAAACAAAAAGAATCTCTCCTTTAGAGAGACTAATAAAAGTGATGGAAAAACCTGAAGCATACATTTAATTTTTGATGAATGAAAATGAATTTTAATCCTTCTGAACTAGTTCTTCTCTTCAACCAATCCTAATACTGGAGATAGGAGAGAGTTCTTGGAATAGCATATTTAGTAACTTGAATAGGTTCTGAACTTTTGATTTGAGTATAGAATAAATCAGACAAAACGATCCAGATTCCTGCCATATTTACACTGGTAGAAGTGTAAATTAATTCACTGTTTGAACTTCGCTTCTTTACCATCAGATCAAGATGGATTTAATTTGGATTTATACCAGTGTAACAAAGCACATCATATACTTTTTCATTGCAACAATCTTCCAACACACTTGCAACAATCCTATTCGTTCTGTTCCTGAACATCTCCAAGATTATCTGAAAAGTGTGTTGTGTTTTGTAACATGGTGAGCTTGCCAGCAACTGCTTAGAGACCCATTCATTCTGCAGATGAGTCATAATAAATCAGATTGGAAAGCAGGCCATTTCYGGAGCTGACAAACTAATGTATTATCACTGTGTAACCTCAGCTGACACAAGAATGTAATTTAGTTCTTAAAATKATTAATATCTGTATCTGCCAATTCATAGTCATTTTCATGTTAAAAGGGTCTTTCAGGCACTCACTCCTCCTAGGTTCTCTTACWTTAAAATATTTTGTAAAATTTCAGAGGTGTATATCACAGCTCCAGAAGGGTTGAACTAATTAGAAATTAGACACAAGGTTAATGGGAGAGTAAGTCCCCTGCTTAAAAGAATTCTCTAGTATTTTAGAAGACAAATATAYTAACAAGAACAAACTTGTACTCCACATTAATGCAGAGTTATTATAGAGCTAAAATGGTGTATACATGTGATCACCTGTAAAGTTACAAATAAAATAAACCAAATCTGCAAGAGATCAACCAGGTCAGATTATGAAGATTTTACAACTTAATGGAATGTTTTTCCCCATCTGTTAAATCCCACCTATGAGAAGGGGAGAGTGGTTAAAATTTGTAAATCTCCTTGACATGGATTAGGGTGAGAAAACTCTCAAGGTCTCTACATGAACACCAACTTTATTGGAACAAATGTGCTGCAAATGTTGACCCTCACACAATTATATTTACCTAAGCAATGAGGCTTTATGAGAAGTCAAGGTAGGTCATATGTTACTTAACAACTTAAAGAGAAAAAGACAGAGGAAAGGGCCAGTGAAGGGGGTAGGGAGAGAGAGACAGAGAGAGAGAAAGATCACTCGTCCTGCGTTCAGCATCAGACCTGCCAACAGGGTTGCTTGGTAGAGACAGAGACACACCCAGAGAAATTCTGGAAGTCTCCCTTGCTATGTTGTCCAGGAAAATGGCACAGTCACTTGGGCCTTGTCACTTATATCATCTGAATGAAAAACAAGGAAAATCAACCAGATATAAAACACAAATTTAAATTCAACTTTATTGATTTAAAATATGGTAGTAAGAGAGGGATAGAAATCAAGCTGAAAAGAGTTAAAMGTCGCCTAAAATATTGCATACATAACCAAGAGAGACTCACTAATGTCTTTTATATTTACATTTCTAAACACTGTATAAACCAGAAAAATAATTCAGGAAATACTTTGGAGCAAAGACAGTTAAAATCCATCATCCAATATTCTGGTGTCAGTTATAACATCAGCATCTTTAGCACCTGTGCCATGATTTACTAAAACATATAGTGTTTCTGTAAAATAAAATTATATAACAGTTCTAATGTTATATAGTTTATCAGTCTCAGTTTTATGTTAAAAGCATCTCAGGTAGCAAATCTACGTAACAGTTCCAAGTATTTTATAGGTAAGTGCAGAAAAGGAATAAGAAGAAATTTTCTACTTCAGAGCTGAAGCAGGAAGGAGTGTTTTCTTCTGCTGCTATTCGAAGTTCCTCAATAGTCTGCTGACCTGTTATCTAAAAGGTTAATCATAGAATAATAGAGTCATAGAATGGTTTGGGATCGAAGGGACCTTAAAGATCATCTATCCCAGCCACCCTGCCAGGGGAAGACAAATTCCACCAGACCAGGTCGCTCAAAGTCCCACCTCTTCTGCTCCTAAACACTTCTGGAGATGGTGCATCTCAACTTCTTTGCAAACCTATTCCAATGTCTCACTTCCCTCTAAAGAATTTCCTGCTATAACCTAATAGAAATCTCTACTCTTTCAGTTTAAAGCCATTCCCTCTTGTTCTATCACCATCTGCCTGCACAAAACTTTCTCTCCCACCTTTTTGTAAACCTGCTTTAAGTATTGGAAGGCTGCAATGGGTTCTCTCCAGACAATTTCCATAATTTGGAGCTGCTGGTGATATCCCTTCGTATCAGCATTATGGAGGAAAGGACTGCCATTAGCTTCTGATGCATTTGATTTTAAAATTATTTTAAATTTAAATACAAACAATGAAGATTGAAGGTAAATTTACTATATATCTGTCCAAATATAGCTATTTAGAAAATCATAAAACATGTAACTTCCTGAATACTAACTGGGAGGTGCTTAAAGAATTCCTCTCATCGGGAGCCCCATTCATTATTTGAGATAATTANAAAAAAAAAAAAAAAAAAGCCCAGGTAAATACCTAGAAAGGAGTGCCTAAATCATTGTGCCAAAAACTCTCTTGGAGATTATTATGTTAAACTGACATGTTCCTCATGAAGGAACCTGTCACAAATGCATTTAGGTCTTTACAGTTGTCTTTACAAGTTAGACGAAAAAGAATTCAGCCCTTTTGAGGACTAAAATACAACAAAAGAATGAAGGATTTTGTAAAATATTCTATAAAATACCGCTACTCTTTTCAGTTTAATTAAAAAAAAATAATTTATTCTCTGTTTTACTACAATCAATTATTTTGATTTTGCTTTAATTATCTAGAAAAACGTTACTCACAAAAGTTATTGAAATGAGGTAACCTTTGGTCTTCTATTTCATACGTGAAAGAACTTTTCTGAAGAAACAGGATAGCACTTTTTGGTGTGTTCCTGCTTTGTCAGACTGAATTATAGCTTCCTTTAAAGATGATCAAAACAAGTATATGTAAATGAAGTTTAATTCACTGACCTACTTCAGATCTAATTCAACTTGACCTCATCCTCTCATGTTTCTTGACCTGCAGTTCTCTTTTTCTCACTTTTTTTTTTTTATCATTAATCTTTACCCCTCCTTAGCTTCTTCCTCTGCAACCACTGATCTTTCTCCTTATTATAAACACTTTCTTACTTGATGRTAATTCTTTCTATTCCTCCTCACAACTACTGCAAGTCCCTTGGAAATGGATATGAGTATTAATCCATATCTATTTCCTTACTTCCTTGTTTTCATTCCACATATCTGTCCTACTCTAACTGTCCTCACAAAAGAGCAGTTTTGTTGAACCTTCTGAAAGACAGGAAACCTTCTGCTTTTTTACAACAATACATCTTGGGGTTGTTTTTTCCTCTCTCCTTATTCTCTTTCTTTCCAGGGAAATCTTTCTTTTTCGTTTTACCACCTGATGTTTCTTCCATGGAAATTAAAATTTCTTCCCTTGTGTTCATCCATAATTCTTTTGTTGAGAAATTATTCTATTCCTAGTGTTTTAAATTGTCATGAAATAAGTGGCAGAGCTTACTTCACCTCTGTTTTCTGTTCAATCATACCTGTGAACTAATCACATTCTTTACTTTTGTTCTCCATGACCAAATTAGAGGGAGCATTTTTAATTAAATGTTTAACTCTGAATTTCTTCCTGRAATTTTTAATGTGCCACTTTTTCAACCTCTCAACGAAGCTACTCAGTCTTCTAATTACATCCCTCTTCCCTTTTTTYATCAGTATTAATTGCTCTATAATCTTACAACAAAAGCAAGTCAAGTTTGAACAATTATCTCAATATTTCTTTATAGCCGTATTAGCTAAATTACCTCAATATTATTTTGAACTTTTRGATTTTCTTTATAAAGTAAATATTAAAAATAAATTTAAAAAATATRYTGTGCAACATTTTCACTGTGAGGAGAAGGASAGTTGAAGTAATTTAAATAAATAAAACCTACAACATCCTCAATAGTTGTCAAGGGAGCTTGGTTTCCTGTGTTTGTGAATATATAACTGTGTATGCATACACAGGTGAAATAAGGCTTGAATTAATCATAGAGGTTGAAACTGAAAAGGCCATTATTTAAGGGTGATTATTAGACAAGAATACACAGAATTCTGCTGCAGCACAAGAAGACCAAGACAGTGCATACCAGGCAAAGGATTCCTATTGTATTTACAGGACCRTGGGCTTGCTAAATGTGCATGTTTGCCAAGATTAATGCAGAGGAAAGCTTTACTAAGATGAAAACTAGTGTTCATCCTAAATGGACATTAAGATGAATGTTAAGGGTCAGATTCATAACCCCCACATTGTTGCATGTAATATGCATTTTCTAACACTGTCACATGACTTGGTACTCTTTAAACTAGAAAGTTTTTACCAACCAAAGGAAACCCTGCCAAAGCCAACAAGCTTCCTACATTATAGGGGACACAAAGCACTTGAAGAGCAACCCACTGCAGGGGTGTTTTTTATAYATTTTATTCTCTAGAAAATTCAGATTTTGACAGGTAATCCTGAAATCTGTATTTACACCCAATTAAGGCAGTTAGAAGTTAGGACCCCAGTTAATAAGAAAACCTATATTAAAAAGGAGAGCCAAAACACAGGAAGTAACTTATTAGGTGACTTGATTTGATTTTAATTTGTCATATGCTTTTCATTTAGGAGAGATCACAAGACAAATTTGTAACTTTTAAATGCTGAGTCAYGTTCCTTGGATAAGCTTTATCCTGTGGGCTTTTTCTCTCTGAACAGGAGCAAATTACTTGGAACAAAGTCCTTCCTTATGAATGTCTCTGGAATCAGAAAGTAATCAAAAATAAAGGACTTAAATTTCTAGGAATTTCCTGAAATCCAGAGTGTTKATTATTAAAGTGCTAGAACACTGTAAGAATCCTGCTCATCAAAACTGCCTGAGAGCATGTTTTCTTATAGCACATCAGAGATATTCTTAGACATTCCCTCTTATTGGGTGTCCCAGGAAGAATTATTAGTCACCTTGTCAGTAGAGAATTCATGAAATACAAATATGTCCTTTCCCAAGAAACAGGTTGGTGAGGTTGGGTCAAACTCCCTTCTGAGCTTTTATCAATGCATGTATAAAAACTTTCTACTAGGCTTGCTCATTGCAAAAATATTTTGCTGGAGAAAAAGATATTAGTATTTATTTTAGCTGTTTATAATTAAAATGGTGAGGATGAAGAGAAAGGATTTGCTCTTTCTCACTGCTGTCTGTCAAAGTAACAAAAATCTATGTGAGCAATTCTAGTCAGTAGAACTTTTGAGTCCCTATTATTCTATTAAGTCAGTAGATGATAATTTTGTATTACACATATATATTAAAGGAAGATTAAATTTGTAAGAAAGACTTCAACTGGTGCTACTTCACACTTTGGTGCAAGTGCAAGGACTGTGGCAAAGAATGACGTGCCTGCAGGAAATTAGAAAGGTCCTTGTTRCCTGACAGGAGATGAGAATCCAAAATTGCTCTCTTCCCACCTACTTCTCCACAGAACAATGACATCAACATGACACACAGTAGCAGTTGCCATCTCACAGTAAGGTGAAGCGCCCAACTGAGCTTAAGAGTCTCTTTTGTTTTAATTTTTTCCTTTCATGCCCATTATTTGAWTACGCACCCGCATTTTCAAAAGAATGTTTGCTGATTTCTTCCCAGTTAGACAAAAGGGCTGGAAAGATCACTGCAGWCAGATGCCTGCTCTCCAAAAGAACTGGAATTACAAAGACAAGTAATTTTGTCATCACATTTACAGTGATTTAATGATTTGTTCATAGTCATAGCAGATGCCTCTCTAAGCAGCAGCAAAATCAATGTTACACAGTTAATCCTGATTTTCATCCTGACACTTACAATGATTTGGGATTTTCAAGATTACACATGCTGTAAAAAATAAATACAACAGGATGAGTTTGATTTTACAAGTATTTTATGTAACTGTAAATTTACTAGCCTCTCATACCTGTTTGATGAACTGTGGAGACATTCCAAAAAACATTTTTCAATCAAGTTATAAGTAACTCATAAGCACATTTTTGAGGCATTGTAAGATATCTTAACATTATATTTTCATTGTCTGCTTTTTTAATCCTTCAAACATTGTAGAACATTTCAGTATTAAAAACATTATTATTTCAAAGTATCATTCTTTGTTACGTGATAATATTTAAACCTTGTTACAGCTTATTATAATAAACCTGAAATATCATCTTCAGGGCATGTAGAAATTGTAGTTCCTTGCATGTGACTAAATTTCAGTTAAACATTTGAGGGATTTTTACTCACCCAGTATTTATAAAAATCATCTTTGTTTTCGCTTACTAGTATTCTTTTGTGAAGAGCAACTTATTGTAAGTGCACCAAACTTACACAAATATTGTTGAAGCACAAGTCAGGCAGATGTTTCATAGCTGCAGAAATGGAATGTAATCCACTCCCTGAATAAAACTCTACCCATGCTCATCCTTCTGCCAGAGGAGAAAAAAAAGGCATAGGACAGCAGGGTAAAAGATATTTGCATTCTCTTGAGGATGTTTTATTTGSTGATAGATGATCATCACTGTTAATAGCAATTGAATAGACAAAATGTATCTGTTCATTCCAGAACTAAAATACACATTTGAAAGGCACCTCTCGGGTACCTGAAAGTTAAAGACAGAACATATGGAGCATCGAAGACCAGATTAGCAATTAGGTGTGAGATCTGTATTTATCCAACCACGACAAGCCTGGAGTTAAATACTGGCAAAGAGCTTAGGATATCGGAAGAATGGTATCAGAATGTAACAGAAGAAATAAAAAAGTAGCAGAATATTGRTAAAATAGTACAGCTATTGTTGATTAATTAGCAGTCAGGAAAAATTTATCTTCCAGGACGTTGTCTGTTGTGATGCCAAGTGCAGAGAAAGGATCATTATTACAAGAGACAAGTGACAGCAAGCTATGTTCTTTTGGTTTGGTATGGGTTTTCTGGTTTGTTTGCTTGTTTTTCTGATTTGGTTACTTTTTAATTCCCAAGCCTCATTTTCTTCTTTTATGTTTTTCTACCCAGACAGTTTTCTAATTGCATCATCGAAGAGATTCTTCCTCCTTTTATTGGAAGAAATCCTGAGAGGAAACTCTGAGGCTATGAGTATTGGTACCTTTGACAATGTAAAACCCAGCAGCAGCAAAATCTCATACTGGATAAAAACAAATTCCCAAGAGAATATCTGCAGTCACTCTACAGTTTGCCAGGGAACTCAGCTATCTTTATCAGCAAAAAGGGTCAGGTAAAGAAAATACCTGATACAAAGTATATTCTCCTAAAAGTCAAGTGTAAATCAMCCAGACTGAGAAAGAAGAACAACATGCTGAAATAATTAACAAATTTTCCTGGCTTCAGTTCAAAATGTGCTTGGCACTGTGGTACTAAGAATAAAACTTTAAAGCAGGGGRAGAGTCTAGTTAGCTTAGACCTTTATCCTCCAATCCTTCTGATTTCTATGAACACTGAAATCTTCAAGTCATCTTTCAGACTACCCTTGAGCTTTACTGTGTCCATGCCTCTCTCTTTGTCAAACTCAGCCAAGATTTGATTCTTCTTACATCACCTCCAGCAGTCAATTGCAGAACTGGATAGTAATTGTTTTTGCAGTCCTTTTCATAGAGTTTTTCTTTAAACACCTTACACTCAGGTTGTCTTTCCATTGTGATGTGTCCATAGTTGGTTTTTCATAGAATTGTAGAACCATAGATTGACTTGAGTTGGAAAAGACCGTAAAGATTATCTAGCRCTTTTCACTGGATCAGCCAAGTCTTTTAACACTTGCAGGAATRGGGAGTCCAGAGCTTTTCTGGGCAACCTGTCCAGAGCCTCAGCACCTTCACAGTAAAGAATTTCTTGCTGATGCCTAATCTATACCTACCCTCCTTGAGCTTAAGGCCGCCATCCCTAGTACRATCACTACACGTATTTTTAAAAAGTGCCTCTTTGAACTCCTTGTAGGTCCTGTGTGAGTACTGGAAGGCTGCTGTAAGGTCTCCCCAGACCCTTCTCTTCTCCAGGCTAAATCCTAACTCTCTCAGTCTGTCTTCATAGGAGAAGTGCTCCAGCCCTGGGATCATCTTTGTGGATCTCTCTGGACTTTCTATTTCCCTTACAAGACAATTGTCTACCATTACGACCCTTATTTTCTTTCTTGTGGAAACGATCTCGATATGAAGCGAAGGCTTTCTGACCTTGGCAACTCATCTGGTAGAAAGGGGCCTTGATTTTCATCATGCATGGATTATCTATTACCCAGAACCCCATCCCTATCCTACAGAGGCACCTGGGAGGGTGATGTAGRGAAGGAGGATTTGGCATCTTGCCCCAGCAATGACTTGGTTCCACTCTKGCTCACTGCTTTTGTCCTGGCAGGTGCAGGTTACAAGACCCTGGGTTTCTTTTTGGTCTCTGCTTCTATTTAAGGGATGTAGGTGTTAAAACTCAAGTACCCTTATAGCACAGTTCATATTCCTGCACTCATTCCCRTGTAGTAAAGGAAAAACTTACTCTACATAGTTAGAACACCCCCAGCATCAAGTGCAGTTCCATGGAATAAGGAATCAAGTTTCCTTATGTTCCTTCTTAAATGGCAGGCTATCTATGGATTAAACAAGTCACTCATTCCTTGCCTCTCATTATGCAGACTATTTGTTGAGATCCTGAAAATATTAAATTTTCATAATTGACTAGGTRTTTAATTATATAACAAATAAATCACATTTGTTAAATTGAGAAAAATGAAAAAATCCTATCAACAWCCATTACCAAAGTATGAAATGGTATCTCAAAAGATTTTTAAATCATAGTCTAGGAATATATATTGATAAAAATACTTTAGAGATTCAAACTMTTCACTCTTCACGTGTTCTGCTATTGAGCATAAACTCAACTGACAGTAACAATCATAAATTAAGGTGACACAAAGCAATATTGATGTTGAAGACTTTCAAGTTCATAAATTAACCCTATTCACTGCTACACAGATTCACAGTTTATGCCTAGGCAAAACAGTTAAAAGTCATAGAAATCTTTAAGAGAAAGAAGGAAGGTAGGGGCTACTAAGAGACTCAATTGCCTCCTGKAGTCCAGCCTCATCTGACAAGAAAGAATTAGTCAGGCTTATCTTTTAATACAATGCAATCCCTACAAGGTCCTGGTTACATCTTTCCTCTATTCAGACTCAAACTTTTAGTAGTTAATTATATACATGTTATAAGCCTCATCAAAAACAGCATTCATGTTGATTTATAACTAGTAGTTAAAAAAAAAAAAAAAAGTAAGGACTGCATAGTACGCATAAGTAAGCAAGTACTGCATAGAAACACATATGCATACATAAATATTTAATTATGAGTATGGCTACATTTATCTGTGAGTCTAGAATCTGAGAATTCCTGCATATTGATCACCTTATTGGAAAGGTGTGCTGGGATATTTAACCTCAAAAAAGCTCAATACTAAAGAAATACTTCAGATGACATAATAAATCAGGGAATACATATTTCTCTTACATAAGTGATTGTATGTACGTGTATTAATAAAAATATATTCGYTACATATTTGAAGTGGGTGTAAGATTGAGAACACCGAAATGGCATTAAATGGATCATATGATAGCAAATTATCCTGAAATGTATTATTGTTATGAGAGGTTTCAAGGCTAAGATTATTCTGAAGCAAAATATGATCATTTTTTGTGGAACAGAAATGCATAAGCAAGGAAAATAAATAAACTTTAATTCTGCCCTAAGAATATTTCACATGAATTCAGTTACAGTTTTGGAACCTGCTAATAGCCTTAGATCACACAGCAATAGTGTTTCAGATGCTTTTTTTTTTTCCTAAACACAGTTTCACACTTTGGAGTTTACATGGTTTGTAAGTTACTGTGACAGCAGCAAACAAGAATTGCCAAATTTTCATCATGGCAGACACAGCAGGGATCCTACTAGTACCAGACACAAGAGAAGCCCTATCAGTGGCTAAACTCACTTTACTGAGGTTCCGAAGCTGGTAATGCTTTTTAAATGCTCCCGTGCAGAGTTCTGAGGTTGGTCACTCTTGTTGACAGAAGTACTTCATCTATGAGGGTATTATATTAGGCATTACAGAAAAAAAAAATATGGAAGTACCAGGAAAAAGAAAAGGAAAAATGGAATATTGGATACTATCACACTCATTTGGAAAGGGCAATCTTTTATCCTGCTTATGTTCCTCTAACATGTTAATCATTAGTGCATCATGCATTTGTGAATGCAATTCCATTTCTCTGTAAAAGATATTCTTACCTGTTAAATCACGTTTTCCTCTATTCAGGTACAAAACATCTTAATGTTTAGTGAGGACCAGGCCCCTGAGTGCTCTCAATATTGTCTAGGAAAAAAGAGATAAATATTCCTAAGTAAGACATGTCAATAAATGTCAGCTAGACTCAACGTTTTAAAACAGAGAAATAATAAAATAACCTTACTGCTCCTCTTAGCTGATCAATAATTTGGAAACTTTGACATGCTTGCATAACAAAATTATGGCAGAATCAGATTYTTGTTACTATATTGTAGGTTAATTCTGCAAAGAAAAAAATAAAACTGTGAAAATCCTTATCGAGTGCTCAGTCTAGAGGAATAAAAGCAAGAATTCTATTATTCCCCTACAGAAACACAGACTTAGTAGTGCCACATATGCAGTTTGTGATAAAACACAGAAATGAACATTTCTCAACTGAGTGCTGGTAGTTTTCAGAAATGATTAGTTATGAAAAACATGTCTTGACAACCAATTAGAAAAGTTACTATAAAACAGTTTATTTTGAGCAAGCTCTGACAATTGCGTAAAGCCACTACTTCTACTCTACATAGAGAAGTGTAATCATGAAGCTATATTAAGCAGGAAAACACTTGAGGCACATTACAAATGCTCCTTTTATATAAACTGGAAAAGGTTATCGAGCTTTTTGGTAATTGGTAGCTACTGAAGAGAAGAAAAATGCTGATRAAGTAGCGAACATTGATTTAGACAATCAGAGTGAGTCTGTTACTTTGCCTGTTCAACATTGACTTGTTCCCTTTCACACTTCTCTCCCTCGCTGACATAATTCTACAAACATAATTCTGCAAAACTGGATACTAATCCAAACAACCCAAAGTTTAAAAGAAGTTTTGGTAACAARCATTGTTTCTGTTTAACTCAGAGCTCTGTTGCGTATTTACTTCTTAATTTTCTATTCAATCACCAACAATTTCAGAGATTTTTCAAAATTATATARGTCTTCAACTGGAAGAAACAGACTTATCTCCATAGTGCTTTGCCCATATAGCTAACTCCAGAATTAATGAATACTATGATGAGGTAAATAGRCACATTTTCAATGCAGGTCTTTCCCATACTTCTTCAGCTATCCTACCTAAGACTGCATAGCTTTCATTTGCAAATTTATTCAGTTGTTCGATGAAGCAGCTATAATTCCAACAACTGCTCCTTCACTGAGTTCTGGCCCTCTGGGATAAACATGATAGATTATTTTCTCCTCCTAGCGAAGTGGGGATCAAAACTGCAAGCAAAAATCTCCAAAGGGYAGGCTGGCCAATGAGCACAAAACAGAGAAATGTGCCACCTTGAACARTTTAAGCCAAAATTGACCTGCAGTCAAGAACAAGATGTCCCTAAGGAGTCAGGTGTAAAAAAGCAGCAKCTGGTATCACAGAAGCTTCAGACCTGAGGGGAAAGCAATGGTAAATCACCTAAAGCTGCCCCAGGAAGGCAATAGCTGAGTGTCATGTGGGACCCACTGCTAGAACAGAGCTATTGAGATCTATTTACCTCTGGGAAAAACTGGATGGACTAGATGGACTAGAAACCCCTAAACTAAACTACTGCCTAATAATTAAATGAAATGTGGAAATTCCTGCATTTTAAAGTGTTTATTACTCTTCCTTTTTTTGCCACTTTTTAAAATGTTTTTTGTTTAGCTCTACATTCTAATTCAACATTTAAATCCATAAGCCCTAAAGCCTATCTGGCTGATTCTTGCAGCCATSATGGGTTGCATGGATTGCATGGATGCTGGGAATGCATCTAACCCTTGGAACTTAAGGTCTGGTATGTGTAAAAAACAGTGTGTGCATGGACTCTAACCACCTGACTAAAAGTGGTCTATCTGTAAACAATTATTATGGCCAGATAGCCACAGAATCCCAGAATCATTAGAGTTGGAAAAGGCCTCCGATGTCACCAAGCACAAGCCTTYCCACCACTGTGGTGTTCACCACTACACCATGATCCTAAGTCCATGTCCACATTTGGACATTTTCTGGGCATTTCCAGGAATGGTGACTCTACCACCACACTCRGGAGACTGCTCCAATACCTGACCAGTCTTTCAGTGAAGAAATTTTTCTTAATTTCTAATCTAAGCCTTCCCTGACAAAACTCTAGGCCACTTCCTCTCATTCTGTCACTTGTTTCCTGTGAGAAATCTTCCAGCTTTTCAGTTTTATCTAATCTTATTTCAGACAGTTGTAGAGAGCAATAGGGGTGCCCCAAGCCTCCTTTCTGGAGGTTAATCCCTTTCCTGGTCCTGCTGGCATCACTATTGCTGATCCAGGCCAGGATGCTATTGTCCTTCTTGGCCACTTGGACACAGCTGGCTCATGTTCAACTGATGTTGGCCACAATCCCCAGGTCCTTTTCCAWCAGACAGGCTTCCAACCACTCTGCCACCAGCCTGTAGCACTGCCTGGGGCTGTTGTGACCCAAGGACAGGACCTGACGCTTTGCCTCGTAAGAATCTCATAAAACTGGCCTCAGCTATCAATCCAACCAGTTCAGATTCCTCTGCAGAGCCTTCCTATCCTCCAACAGATCAACACTCCCACACTACTTAATGTCATCTGCAAATTTTCTGATGGTTTTCATTGGTCCCTTTCAASAAAACCTGTTTTATGAGTCTCTCATGCAAACATATGCACATACATGCTGTGATAAACGCAAAAATTCTGTCTTTCAGAATTTAAAAGGTGATATATATTGTAATAATGGTCACACTGTAAGTTGGCAGATTAGCATATGTGACAGAAGTGGAGATGATGAGAGCAAATCGAATTATCAAGGTTGCAATTTACACAAATATGTCCAACTCCCAAATCATATTTGGAAAAGTTAATGAGATTAGGAAAAAAGAAACTCTAGAATATGGAAGTGCACCATACAGATCAGAAGTCTGCCTGTCTGGGGTGACATGACATACTTTGTTTAAACACAGCAAATCTGTGAATCTACCTGAGTAAAGCTCTAAGTGTTAATATGGATAAATCCTGCTTTATTGACTAAAAAACCACAAAAYGCAAAACTGTTCATAAAGATTACCTATGTACCTGCTTTCTTTGTCCCTTGATATAAAARCTGCAGAACTACTCATTATGCATAGGTTACTCACATTCCATTGTACTTCACTGTCCTGTATCCATAAGGCTGACCACTATCCCGCAGGTATTGTGCACTGCCAGATTGGGAKGGTCACCCATGCTCTTAAAATCACCTTCATTCATCAAATAGTGCTTCTCAAATTGAAAATTCCAGTAATTCTTCTGTAATAATTCTATAAGGTGTTTCCACAAGTGCAGTAGTTTTTGCTAAACTGAAGGGGCTAGGAGAAGAAATGAAGATTAAATAAAGTAATCTGAACCTAAAATCCTATTATGAATCCTATATAGGTATAAAACTAGAGTTTYGTGTATGACCAGTACATTTCTGCTGCTATAGCTTAAAAGTGAATTTCAACAGGACAGCACTCATCAGGATACAAACAGTGCAGCTGGACCAATTTCAGAGAACACTTTACACAGAGAATAAAGTACATTTTAAAATAATATTCAAGCAATACAAGATAATCCTCCAGCTACTGCTGGTTAACTGTGCAATTTCTATTAATAGTTTTGAGTGGGAAAATTGGCAAATGTTCTTTATTTACTTTAGCATCCTAAGAGGATTTAAAGTAAATCTGAAATTATAAAAATGCTGTCAGCAGAGAAATACACACCAGAGGAGAATTCAGTGATCTGCTTAAAACCTASTTTTAAATCCTTTTACTGTGCTTTTTTACTCCTACTTTGACCAACAAGGATTTGAAATAGAACCATGAAAATAGCATATGGATAAATGTAGGAATTCTAAGCTTACATCAAGGTACTGGAAATTCCTTTGATCTACCCTCAGGAGTTTGGGTTAAAAACAAAGTTTGTTTTTTATTCCACATCCTAGTTATACTAAAGAAAAGTCAAAGTGTTTGTATTTCATTTGTTCCTTTGTTCATCTATCCCTTTTCTCACTTTTACAATTTTTCTTGCTGCTGCATSTTCTGATGGAGAATGCAGCTCGCTATGCTGGTTTCTCTGTTACTTCCCATTAACGAAGATACAATGTTTTGGTCAGTTCAGCATTATCTTATAAATCTTAGTTTGATTTTTGTGACAGAGTGTAGATTGTCTCTAAGCAAAATGCCAGGAATACCTCCATCCACTGCCAAATAGAGGTCAGAGCTGTCTCTTTTCATTGAGGCCAGGAAAGCTGTAGCAGCTCAAAGGTGAAGCACATCTCTTGAAAAGAGCTGAGATGCACATGGCTATAATTCTTTATCTAGACAATGTTAACAAGCCTGAGGATTGCTTACAGAGGTAGAGGGTCAGAAAATTTAGGTTGGGAAAAGAAAATTTTAAATTACTTCTATGGGGTTTTAAAAATTAATTAAATTTTAACTCACTACTGCATGAGAAAAGAGACAGGAAAAATAATACCGTAATTAAAAAAAAATTAACATTCCTGGTCTTAAAGGAAAGTTTATGCTGTTGTCATTTATATATTTTGTACTCAACTTTTACTTTCAACTGCTTCACATGAAATAGATAAGATATTGCACAAATCAGCAATGAAGACAGATTTGACCAATGTTACTTAAGAGAACAGATCACATTTGTTTTAAAAATTATCTGTGTCTTATGTAATAATCCAAACTAAACAATTAATTTTACTTGCTTAGAATGGGAAAAAAAAAAAAGGAGAGCAATGCGTAAAAAATAGGATAGATGTCTTCTCCTCAGATGAAATGAGGTAATTTCAGTTTGGTTCAACTGTCTTCACCAGACGGTTAAATGCAAGCAGCTTATTTTGTCTGGAAAACATCAGAGAGTACTCACATTTTTCATTTGTCTGCCAAAGTAAGATGGCAGCATTCTAAATCATCACAGCATTCCACACACTCTGTGGTTAAAAGCTTTTCTGAAGATAATGTTAAGCTGCAAAAATCTTTGTGTAAGTTCCAGACATCTGCTAAAATCAGATCCAGAATTTTATGTCAGATCCGTATCAGTGTAGGACAGTTTAAGGTTTTGCTTTCATTAGCAATGAATGCATAAATCATAATTTACTCAGATGCTCAAATGAGTGAGTCATCTGCATCTGGAAAGGATCAAGTAGTTATGWCTTTTTCTACTGTCCATTTGGACAAGTACAGGTAAATATAAACTGCCATCAACATCCGCTTCTTAATTAGACTTTGTCCAAACACTGTTTAATTGTTATCTGTGAAAATCTGAATTGTAGAGAGTCACCCACACCAAAAAAAATGTTACCATATCAAAGAAAAAAGAAACACACTTACTGAGAAACACAGGAAAACAGATTGTCATAGCTTTGATAGTAGTAAAACAGCATATAAAAGCTYAATTCAATCTGAATTTTAATATTAATGACATCATTTTAGACCTGGTCTTGAAATTTCCTGATTTTGAAACAAAAAGGCCCTTTAGACAGTCTGTTATACATACAGRGCTGGAGTTCTCAGTAAGAGTACAAGATTAGGAAACAAAGGCCACATCTATACACTACTAAATAGGAATTATTATTTAGWAACAAAACTCTGGAGAGTACCAACTTCTGAGTGGCTGAAAGTTTACAAAAAGATGACATAACATGGAAATAAGGTAGTTTTCTGCGGGGAAAGAGTAAACAAGTTTCTTAGAGAAAGAAAATTGCCTGGAAACAGCTGTGTCTTCAGTCATTTTTCCTTTAACCTTCAGGAAAGAAAGCTTGGCCTTGATTCTGTCTGACCCTAAGGAAAGTGAATATACAAAGATTTATTTTGTGTTAACCTTGAGACAAGAAGGTACAGAAAATCCTTTTTGCAGACTTTGAAAGGAAAGAAATCTTAAAGAAGGGATCGTTTAACATCAGAGATAAGGACAGAGCTATAAGAGTAGGTTTATTTTAAGTTCTGGATAGACTGTTAAATTTTCCTCTGAGGCTGCAAAATAAAATTTTGGTTTTATATTGTTTCTTTCATTTGCTTCAGCTCTCTATGGTTGGCAGACCATCTGTTCTCAATGTCTGCRTCTTTTACACTGTGGATTTGTGTGCTAAGAACTTCTTTCTTCAAACAGCAGTGTCTGCTGCAATTTCATGTTTACTATTTGCACTAAACTGATATTCTACCAACAAAGAGAATTAAAAACATAGCTGGTAATTCTACACGTGCATAATTAAAAATTACCTTCTTTGTCAAGTAATCCATTTCTCCATTTCTTCATTCTGCTTTCACTTCATACGTTGTAAAACAATTTAATGGAAGACTGTATTCACACGAAACCTCCAAAAAAACCTGTACTGCACATTGGAAGATCAGCATGGATCTTGCATTAGCATATTTTACTGTGCAAATTAAACACAATATTTTATAGACGTATAAGAAAAACTATATTTGCTTAGAAAAGGAGAATGTGCTTGGTCAGATCATATCAATTAGAMAAGGCCATAGCCTTCTGCCCCCACAGGTTGCTTGGTTGAAAGAGTAGCTTAAAAAAGGATGGTGGGATCGGGGTGAAGAAAATTTTAGGGGAAACCAAAGGAAGGACGAGTCAGCTGTGGCTGCACCTCAAGACACTTTCAGAGCTATTTGTTTGTACCAGGCCAATAATATTACAAGTAGGAAAAGTACATGATAAAACACATATATCAAAATCTCTCAAGCATCTATGTTAGCACCCTAATCAACTGATTCTCTACTTTAATCTCCCTTCATAATCAAGGACCAAACTCATTGTCTGTCTTACTTTGTAAGAACTGAATGAACTTGTCCTTCTAACTCTGAATCTCTTCCTTTCTTCTTCCCCCATCTTTTGCTGCTGAGCATGATGCCATGTGGCATGGAATATGCCTGGTTGTCTTTCCAAACTGTCTTCCATCCCAGCTAGTTCTCCTCCCTCAGCCTGCTTGCTTATGAGGAGCAGAAAAGGCTTTGATTCTGTCTAGACAGAGTTCAACAATAATGAAACTATATTTTCAGCAGAAWTCAAAAATGCATTCCCCTCTTAGCTACAATGAAGAAAATTCACTCCTTCACTGACAAAACCAGCACAGATGTCTTAATGTCCAGAGTGGATTTGCGAGRAATCCTCAAAGTTTGACATGATTTTTGAACATGTGTGCAGTTGAAACAAACTGAGATCAAGACAATCATGAATGCCTACAGGGAGCAGCCACCTATGGTGGTAATGTAGCTTGGCTGCAGCTGGCAACTAAGTGCCGTGCAAATGCTCATCCACTCACCGCTCTTCAGGGAGGAGAACCGAAGCAGGTAAAAGTTTYGGGTTGAGATAMAAACAATTTAAAAATAATAAAGTAAAACATAACAACAACAACATTAATAATAACAATAACTACAATAAAAGGGGAGATGCCAAAAAGAGATAGAAAATAAAACTCAGGAAGCMAACTCCAACTTATCACTCATTGTCAAATGCCCAGCTTGTCCCCAAGCAGCAACTGGGCCCTCTCAGCCATTCTCCCTCAGTTTATATATATGACATGGCATTTTATGGTATGGGATATCCCCTTGGCCAGTTCAGGTCAGCTGTCCTGACTTTGCTCCTCCTGACATCATCTGTAACTCTTTKCTCTCAGAACACGGGAATCTGAAAAAAAAACCTTGACTTAGCATAAACCCTGCTTAGCAGCAGTGTCTACAAATAGAAAGCCACTGCTCCAGCAGTTCGGGTCTGCTATCTCAGGGAACCAGGCAGCCCAACATGTATTATTAAAGACTGAGGGGAAAAAAAGGATTAAATATCTCTGCTTTTTCTGAATTCCTGTTTGGCAAGTGACCATCTTCATCAAGTATAGCTCCAATGTTTTCCTTAGGCCTCCTCTTGCTACTAACTGTAGGAAGAAAAACTCCTTTTTATCTGACACAACACTAGCCAGTGACAGTTCTAGTTGAGCTTTGGTATTCTGTATTTTCCCCCTGCATATGTGAATGAGGACTCAATGGTCTGCCTGTTAAGTCTGGTCTTGTTTCTGGACATCACACAAACTCTTTTTCCTTGCAAATTCCAATAGGAGTTCCCTGTTGAGCCAACCTTGTCTTTGACCCCCTCTTGCCTGGCCTGTGACACAATGGGCTGTCCATCTCATTGAGTCACAAGTGTAAAATCTGCTTCTGTGCTTTTAAATGGTGTTTCTTCAAAACTGAGCAGTTCTCATTGGCCCTTGAGACCTCAAAAGTAGATTTCCAGGGGACCCTGCTCAGTAGCTGAGCAATTTAAACTTTCCTCTCTCTTGAAATGCAATGTGACAATTCTGCTAACCCTTTTATATTTAACCAAAAATTTTAAACTCAACTATTTCCTGATCACATATCTCTCCTGTGTCCCTTTCTATTTACAAATAACAGCCCAGGAGGGCACCTTTCATAAATGACTCACTGAATACTTGTGACAGGAAATTACCTTCATACATTTGAAAATTTCCCAGAGCTGCTTGTCACAGCAGTATGGTATTTTCAGTTGATATCTGGGAAGCTGAAATCTCCCATGAGGACAAGGGTTACCAATCCAGAGACTTTTTTTCCTAATTGCCTATAGAGTAATTCCACTGTGCTGACATCCTGGTCTGGTGCTTGGCAGTGGACACCCACAGAGACATAAGTTTTGTTCTCCAACCCTCTAATCTTCACCAAGAGCTTTTCCCCTTTATTTTAAGGGCTGCAGAGTCAAGCCTCTCCTTTACATGTGGTGCAACACTCATACATTTCCTGCACAGCCTGTCCCACCTGACATAGCATTCCAGCACTCCAGTSATGCCACTCATTCCACCAAGTCTTGCTGATACAGATGACATCAGAGCTTCGGGAAATGATCAATGCCCCCAGTTCATTGCTTGTTTCTCATATTCCATGGATTGATGTTCACATGTTTCAGATGTGGTCCTAAACCTTCAGTGCTCCCTGGAGCAGTTTGAATGTTTCCATTATTATTGGCRCTGTCAAAGAGTGTCATACTATCCCTACCTTCCCAGTTCCTGATATTCCCTTCTCCCATTGATCCTAATTTAAAGCGCACACAATAAATCTTGCCAGCTCATGAATAAAGAGACATATCCCCTGGTCTAGATATGCTGTCAGGTACCAGCATAACTTGTTTGTCTCAAAGACTCTTCCTTTATTATAAAAACCCAAAATTTTCTGCATGGGAAGGCACATCCCACACGCCAAGTTCACTGACATTTATACTGAAATTACAATTAGAGACACATTAGGATCCTCCAAAACGCATATAGTCCTGTTTTACTCTTCAGTATGTTATCTTTGGTCCTGATGCCTTTAGGTGTTCTGTCCTTTTTTACACCATCAAAAAGTCTCATTGCTGGAGACCTGCATACTTAGCTCCACAGACACTCATAGTAATTTCACAATATCTCTACTTGATAGCTTTCATTTTCAATCTTAYTTGTGTTCAAACAGAACACATAAATGAATCTCAGGGATACACAGCCATATAAAGACAGAGCCACAGGTTTCAAAAGGCTAAAATAGTCTTTTATAAATGAGATATTTAGACAGTGAGCTGGCAACGTCTGCCCTCTTTGCACCTTTCTTTTTCTCTGCTGATAAAGTTGATCCATTCTCACATACCTTGTTAAGATAGTATTTGTGAGAAAACGAACATTTAACTGCTAGTTAAAATATTTGCTTTATAAACATTAAAGATATTAACAATGACCATTCAGCATTTTATTATTCCTTCACCTTCAGAAACTAGTTTGGTTTTATTATTATTTAATCTATAATTACACATTATAAATTTTATGTCTTCATGGGAGGTTCAGATGATTTACTTGATATACTTAAGGGTAAGGGAAATAAAAATTAGTGTTTGGTATATGTTGTTGTTAACATCAAAACTTTTAAGCTATCAAGCTAAATTAGTAAAAAGCTATTTACGTTGTGGGGTTAGTTGTTATTTTGTGCATGCTACAATAACATAAACCTGAAGTAGCCTTGTAGATTGAGAAAGCACCTATTCCAAACATACACAACATCCTTGGATTGCAAATCAAGTTATTTACATGGTAAATGTAAAAAGTAATCTGTTAATATTCAGTAAAATATGTCTTTGAATKAAATCATTGCAAAGAAATTATGCCATCTAGTCAACCCGTATATATTATCAAATTGATGGAGTAGTATAAAAAAAGAAATCAGCTCAATACYTTTTAAGTGTTCCCTGTAGTAAAGAAATGTATTCATTAACACAGATTCCAAAGCAAAACAGTTAAAAGGGTAGGCAGAAGAGAATTWTTTGTTGTGATTATTACAGTTAAGGGGAAACTGCTGAGTTATAATGCCAGAAGTATAAAAGGTTTAAGGAAATGCAAAGCCACCTTCAGTAACACCCTTATTCTGCAAATCATATACTCAGCTCCTGATACAGAAATCTTCCAGTTTATTTGCAGGTTTTATAAATTTCCATAATCTCTTGATTCCAGGCAATTAGATCCATTCTTAAGATTGTACATTCTTAAAACCATACTCCTACAAAGAGSTGTTTGACTCCCAATCTATTCTGAATTTACAGTAATACATCTGTCCTCAAAGCTGTGACTAACCACTTTAGTGCTGTTCAAGTGATGGGAAAAATGTTARGCAAAATACTATGCTGGAAGAATCAAATAAACCCTTAAAATCAAGGCAGAAAAGCTATAACATKCATCACATCACACAACAGTACATTCACACTGCTGTATGCATTACACATCTCAAATCGCGTTGTAATGCCACACCATTAAAATCAAAGGCAAGTGTGGTAGGAAAGGCTAGAATTAAGATCACTGTGCTACACAAGGGAAATACAAAAGGGTCTTCAAATACTATTGAAAACCATCCTAATGAACAAAAATATTGGGTGTCAGAGACTCCTGGTCCCAGGCAATATTATTGGAGTGTAGTGAAGGAAAAAGTTGCAAGAAAACTTATGTCAAAAGAAATGAAGCAGTCTTTTAAAGACAGCTTTAAGAGAAGAATTACCTTCTGGCAGCAATATATATAGTTGCAAATAGACTTTGATGTGCAATAAAAGTTAATGGTGGACAGACAAAGGTTGAAAAGACATGAAGATACACTGGTTGTGTTTGTGGTAAATTTGGTAGGTAATAAAATCCAATCATGAGCACACTAGGAAGCGAATGAAATCACTGAASGAATGTTTTTGCAGTTTCAGCATTAGTGAATTTTATAGGTAACAGGTAAAATGTTCGATTATATGGGGTCTTTCTTCATAAACAACTCAAGTAATATTGTAATGTTATGGGTATTTTTACTACCCTTTACTCAAAAGTTGAAAACACAGCATAGAAAATTAAGTAGAAACATTTGCACTCTTTATTATGCTCACATATTTGAGAAGAAAGCCCAGGATTTGTTGCTAAAGTACAATTAGGTTGGCATGGAATGTAGTATATTGTATGTACAGCATGGAAAGTTTTACATGGAATATGGTAGAYGGAATATTCTTAACACAGCACTTCATCTGCACCACAATGAATGACTTTCAGAAGTAAAATCTTTACAAAGTAGGTTACGGATATAGTTTTTCCAAGAATGACTGATTTTTGAGAAATTATTGCATCAGTTGGAAAATAATTCAAAACTCAGCTGCTTGAAAAAAAAAAAAAAAAAAAAAAAAAAAAAAAAAAAAAAAAAAAAAAAAAAAAAAAAAAAAAACCACCAAAACAGATTAAAGGAAAATCAGAATATCTCTTAAATTATTTAATTGTGGATATAGTAATCCTGCTGCAGCATTGACATAGCCATGGACACAGACACACCAAGATGCAGCTGCTCTGCTGTTGACATRTTCACAACCACAAATACTTTGGGTGTCCTGCTCCCACATGAACTCATCCACAGGTCATCGTCCCTTTGACTGGAAGTTCCAGCCTGTCCAGTACAGCAGCACAGAAGCTGCAGCGATGCCCTGGCCATCTGCCAGCCCAGGCACTCCTCTGTGGCTGTTATCCAAGTGCTGCTGGCCACAGCAGAGCACAGAGCTCAGYAGCRCAGAGCTCAGCAGTGCAGCAGCACAGACCAGYRAAAGCCAAAGGCAGCCTCTAACAAGCACTGGACTCATACACAGCAAGGCAAGTGAGCCCCTTGGCAAGCACAGGGAACTGCTGATTGATAGATWAATGGTACTAATAGCAGCTGTGAATTTGATCTAGCACATTCCAGTCAGATCTGTCGTTATCTTGAACACTTTGAGCTCCATACTGGGTGCCAAGTGGACTGCCCTGRTAGTATGCAGATAAGTATGAGCCTAGTAGGCAAATAAGAATCRCACAGCCACTTGCTTAGTCACACACAGTGGGACTACTCTATTACAGAAGAGTAATAGTGAGAAAAGTCATGGGTTTAGATAAAGAGAGATTAATAGGTAAAGTAAAATCCATGAACACATGTGAAAAACAAAGGAATTAATTCACTTCTTTCCATGSGTGGACAAGCCTTCAGCCCTCTCCATGACAGCAGGGCTCCATGACACATGACAGTGACTTGGGAAGATAAGCACCATCACTCCAAATGTCTTCCCTCCTGCATATACCCCACACTCCCTGCATCTTCTTCTCCCAGCTTTTTATACTGAATATAACATCATATGTATGGAATATCTCTTCGGTCAGCTGGGTCAGTTGTCCCAGGTGTGTCTCCTCCCATTTCTCATGTACTCCCAGTGTGGTGGTGTAACAGAAATTATTCTGACCCTGTGCAAAATACATCTCAGCAACAATGAAAACATCCTTGCATATCAATCTTGTTTTCAGCACAAATTCAAAGCACAGCCYCCAGCTAACTAGAGACTATRGAGAAAATTAACTCWACCCCATTCAAAACCAGCAGAGATTCTCTTTCAATTTAGCTTTTCAATATATTTAGAAGAATGTTTCAATTGTTGTGTGGCTTCCTATCTGCATGTTACAATGTCTAATCCTATGCAAAACTGTGCTGAGGGCTGGTAAGCACCCTTGAATGTACAGGATAAACCTTTTTCTTCTTGATGAAACTCACATCAAGAGAAATTTATATTCTTTATCTTGTCTGGTGCTTGATAAGATTACGAAGCTCACATTTTAGCTATCCAGAAAGTGACAAATGGACATTACCTGTGACTGAGCTGTTGTATTTTTTCCTGAGATTGCAACATTATTCAACAGAAGACTTAAATAAAGGCTTTGCTAAAACAGGCAAGAATTTTTTTCAGCATTTCCTTTTACCTTAGAAATAGAAATAAAAAGGAAGACTGTGCCAGAGGGTGCAAAAAGGATACAGAGAGGACCACACACAGTCAAACTTTGCCAGATCTCAAAACAGCAGGGTTACACCCCTCCCCTTGTGCATTTCTGTGTAAATGGGATCAAGGGCCTCGTGAAGGCAACATAATTGATTGCTACAGCAATTAAATTAGGAGTCTTTATTCTAATTGCTAAAGGTAAGGAAAGGAGGCAGTATATTTTCTAATGACACAGACACCTGCCTTCCCATTTTACTATTGTGACCTGGTTGCTTTGCAATGTTTTTTTTTTGTTGGGGAATTGTGTCATTGACTTTAGGGGGATATCTTCTGTCTTTACACAGATATTTCTCCTGACAGTAACCTGTAAGCTTTTGAATTACTTTTGCTGCATTTAACTCAGATTAGCCCAAAATTTCTTCTAGGAATTTCAACTTACCTGACAACCRCTGAACTAAGCTTTGCTACCTGCCTCCAGTGATTTCTGTCATATGCTCAGATTTGCAGTTCAGTGCTTCTTTTTGACCTTTTCCTTTGCCTTGAAATTTGAATGTTCAGAACCCATGCTTATTTGTGTTCTAGGTTCCTATGGAAAAAATGCAATAATTTTTCCCTTGGTTTATAAACATTTCTGTGGGTCACAATTAGAACCTGTGTTGTCAATCTGCCTGCTTCCATTTCTACTGTGTTCATCTTCAGATTTAATTGGCCTTCATCACTATMAAGGATCCCTAGTATAATTAGAAGGTTATTAAGATTTCCTACCCTGTTACATTCAGAAAAACAATTAAAATTTCCTTTGCTTTTATACTACCTTCTATTCATTTGTGAATTTCCTGTTCTTTCTATTGAAAAGCTTCTTACCTCCACATAATTTGTTGGCATTTTTGTTTGGTTTTTTTTCATATTTTCTTTCTTCATCACTCTTCTTGTTTAAATTATTCCTAACTAATTGGTGCCATGTGGGAGATGGTTTTCTTGATCAGCCACTTTATTCTTGCCCCACTGCTTAGTTTTTCAGAAAAACTCAGTTTCTCCAGCCTGTTTTTCATATTCTCCAACTTTATTCTGCTCATGGTCCTTAGAGCTTTATTTGAATAATTTTGTTTGCTTTCTTCCCTTTACTTCATTTTTATTTCTTCTGCAGTGGAATCCAGTCAGGGTCAGTACTGCAGTGAGTATCAGCTTCTAAGTCAATTTGCCAGAGGCATATAGAAGCATGTATATTACAGAAACAAAACTGCTTTCTAAAAAAAATTCTCAAATTTGACAAAAATAAATCTATAACATTTCCATATGCAACTGCTGCCTTAAAATTCACTCCTAGTTCATCTTCTATCATTTGAGGAGTCTTAACTATTAAACATTAAAAAAAGCAAAAAGCCAAGATTTGTATGAGTTTCTGTAGGCTAGTTATTTCCCATAACTGACTGCTGTGTGCTAATCCAGTAAAAATCCTTTACACACACAGAGTGTTTTCTCTCTGAGGAGTTCAAAGGATTTTTAAAGCTTCAGCAAAATCAAAGAACAACACTGTGGAATAAGTTAATACCATTTTGTTCCATATTAGAAGTGACTTTTACTTCCAAACCCATGACAAAACAATTCTGAGAAGAACTTTTTTCCCCTAATACCTTTACAAAACAGTAAACTCAGTTTCTGAACGTTCATTGAACTTACTTTCACTCCCCTTTTCCCTAGAGGTGTCCTGAGATAAATATTCCTCTTGACCTCTGTGTCACTATCYTATTCAGATGATCCTTGGATGGATACTTAGATGAATGTCCCTATTCTCTAGAAGTCACAGTGGTTCTCAGCATCAGGTTCCTGTCCGAGTAGACAAAAAAATAAATCAAGCCCTTTATTGGAAAAAAAAAATAGGCTCAAAATTTTCATTTATATACCTAGAGTGCCAATAACTTATTTTGCAGTGATGTTTATCCTTAGTTTAATATTATCCTTATTAACTTCAGATTCTTAAAAACAAGCACAAGTTTACTCAACATGTTGAAGCACAGAAAAAGATTTTTGTTGTAAACCCAACTAGCTTGTCATACTGCAGTTTTCTGATCGGATTAAAAGATGTCACTTATATACAAATTTAACAACTGGTTTCATGAAATGAGATTATTGAGCAGTAACTAGGGTGAATGAAATTCTAGCAGTGGGAGATCATGACCAGAGACTCATTGGCTACCTACACACAATGGACAGTGACTCAAGTGGAGGGAAGGATTATGCATGCAGATTGATTTGGAAAAGGAAGAGACATAACTCGAAAACAGGGGGTTGAGTATAAATTAATGAAATGTTATGCAATTTGTTACCAGTGAATGCTGATGCCTTTTTATATTAAAATCAATAAACAAAGTTTTTATGAGTGGGGAGCAAGGCTCTTGCAGGTTTTCACTCAGCTCCTTGCTTTGCTCAAGCTAGAATGAAAATTAGAAATACCTTYCCTCAGTGTATGAATTGGTGCTGTGCACTGGGTAACTGTTCAGAATAAACAATCATTTTTTGCAACCCGGAATAGACAGCTTTAGTGCCTTTCCTGGATAAATTGGTCACTCCAAGCAAAAGGTATTGGCTGGATGAATTCTAATGAGCTCTGACATTTTGAATGCGGACTTTGGACAACCAATCCCAAAGCTGAGATGACCAGAGACCCATTGGCACAACACTTTTACAGAGCTATTTTCTCAGAATTGTACAAACTCCCTATGTGTATATGGAATGGATTTCCAATGTATTTTCTTTGCTCTATCACCCATAATTGSAGTGATCGCTATTTTAATTTTAGGTCTGGGTAAGTGTCTACCTCCTGTTCAGATTCTTCCTCTGTGTTCTTGGAGTTATTCCCCCAATCTTCAGGTAAGAATATCAATGTTTCAGATTGCAATTTTGAAGATTCTGAATCTTCAATGTCATACCTTCTATTTTTTTCTTCTAACTTCCTTAGTCCATCTTTTAATTGACTATTCTCTGCTATGATGTCTCTTAATTTCTGTCTTGGCCTTTTCTTTTGTTGGGTCTCTAACACTTATAAGCAGAAGTTAGASGTGCTGCAACCAACTTTACATATCACATTCTTTCCTTTTACATTTTTTGCTGTGGTTGATTATGATTAGATTTATTGCTAGCACAGCATCCAAATATTGTCAGTGCAGCATAAAATACAAGCAGGTCTGAAGAGTTATAACATAAGCAGGTTCAGCTAGAAACTTATGGGTTTGCAGATTTTGGCCTTAAAGAATGCCCAATTAAAAATTAATTAAAATGAAGCACTATGCAGCTAAATTATTATTTTATTTCCATATCTATTTATTTCTTAGAGCTTTTACTCACCCATTCAAGTGATGTTCCCTGTCTTTGGACACGGTGTAGGCTGTAAATGCTCTGGCCAAGGAGGGGACCCACTCAGAAGTGGTTTGCAACTTCAGAGACCAGTTTGCCCAGTTGGCCTAGTTGTCCCAGTGCCCAGCAGATTTTTATACCCTTTTGAAGGACAATGTGCACCAAAGTCAATCATGAACCTCACAGCTCCAGCATCTCTGGAATGTATCAGTTATGTGAGCATCCAGACAGTCCTTGCAGATCCCACCTGGTGTTCTTGTCTTAGAACAATTCGTATTTCATATTCCAGAGAAAATGGAAAGAGAGAAGGTTTGTGTGAAGGAGGAAGCCTCACTCAAAGACCCAGCTCGCTTTGCTCAAAGTCACAATGTCTTTTGTCTTCCCAAGTCACTGATGCCTGTGCTGGAACCCTACTTTCTTGGAGATGCTTGGACACCTCCCTGCCCATGGAACCTAGTGAATTAATTCCTTGCTTTGCTTTGCTTTGCTTTGCTTTGCTTTGCTTTGCTTTGCTTTGCTTTGCTTTGCTTTGCTTTGCTTTGCTTGCATGCTCAGCTTTTCCTTCCCTATTGCACTGCCGTTACTCGATCCATAAGTTCTGTCACTTTTTTCCTTCCAATTTTCTTCTTCATTCCACATGGAGGGAAGTGAATGAGCTGCTTTGTGCATTTCATTGCCAGCTGGGTTTAAACCATAAGGTTTTCAGATACCCAGTCTGTTCTACCTGGGTCTAATCCCTCATTGCACATAATTTTACTGTCTAAAGGACAAAGTTAAATATAGCCTAAGATGATGCATGCTGAAACAACTGGATGCATAAGGTATACATTTCCCGGTTCCATCCYCTTCTCTTGAGGAAGCTGGAAAATTTTATGTAGGACGTAACTAACTCCTTAATTTCAAGGCTAGACATGAATGACRTGTCCATCTTTTTCTTGAAGGTATCTAAGAATGGGTTTTTTTTCTTAAGACTCTCTTTCTGTTTCATAAGACAGACAGTTTAGAATTTTAATTAATTAACCCAAGGAACTGCATTGTGGGAAGTTAAGATCACTTCAGGACATGCCCTTTAAACTTTTTACATCTTCTGTTTTGAAGTAAAAAAATTAGTTTTATGCAGACTACCTCATTAAATGGTTTTCAGAGACTTACTGCTGTATGTCAATGACCTTTTCATCCTTTATGCCCTTGTGATGAAGGCAAACATAAACTTTCAAAGCATGCATCAATACTTTGAATGAATGAGTGAATCAGTGCAATTAGCCAGAGCTGGGCGAGGAGGTTAGACTTTTTAACAACGCTGGGAGACAGGCTTTCAAACATTCATTTTCAGAAGTGGGGTATCAGTTTAATGSCTATTCATTTGCAGTAAATTACCAAAATTTGTTGAGATATTAGATCCCACTAGAAAAAAATATGAAAATTTCATTTAGCTTTACAGTTCTCAAACAACATGTCTGCTTTCATCTTACAAAATATCTGCTTCTACCTTGGCAATTGAAGTGTAACTACAGAAGATTTAACATTCAGAAAGAAACTGAGTTCCTATTCTTTTCCCATGGTCTCGTTATTCCRTGCACCCTTGTTTTCTTTGCCTTGAGACTCTTTTTCTTTTAGCCTTTTACCTAGCATTTCAGAAGCACAAGTATTAAGCCTGAACTTACAGGAAATTTTAAGTGCAAGCAAATTGTGGCATAAGACAAGTAACGTAATACTTTTGAACTACAACACAGTTCACCTTTTTTTTTTAATTTGTGGCATTTCAATACAGATCTGGTCCTTCAGGCAGTTCCTCTTCATTTCTTCATAGCCTTGCTGCTCCTTTCTTTCACACACAGTAGTAGATACTTGAGAATATGTGTAAGGTTAATATTTTTGTCTGTTAGATACTTGCAACGTAGTCACAGTTTTGATCTCCTGCAGAAGAAAATGTAACTCTTCTAGTTTCTGATTCCCTCTGTGCCACTTTTCATTAGAAAAAGCAATGACACAAACAAGCAACAGAAAGACAATCAACATCTCTCCACGTGTGACTCTTCGTATGACTGATCGCAACCTGGAAAATTATTTTCCAGTTTTTAGAGAGGCCTACATTATGTTATAAGACTTCATTTAGAATCACAGAGTACTTTGGGTTGGAAAATACCTTTAAGATCAAGTCCAACTATTAAACTAACCAAGTCCACAATTAAACCATGTCCTTAWGTGCCACATTTATACATCTTTCAAATACCTCCRGGGATGGTGACTCTACCACTGCCCTGGGCAGCCTGTTTCAATTCTTGACAACTCTTTCTGTGAATTTTTTCTCAATATCTAATCTAAACCTCCCCTGGTGCAACTTGAGGACAGTTTCTCTTGTCTTATTGCATACTACTTTGGAGAATAAATCTAACTGCACTTCGCTACAACCTCTTTTCAGATTGTTGTAGAGTGATAAGGTCTTCCCTCTGTTTCTTTTTCTCCAGGCTAACATACATTCCCTTTTAAGAAAAAAAAAAATCAATCAAATGGTTTGCCAATCAAATGATAACATTTGAGAAGTTTTTCGAATCTGTATACTTAATTCACTTCCTAGGTCTGCATTTTATTTTATAGGCAGTGACTACATTTTAAAACCCAGTACATATCTTGAACTTTCACTACATTTAGACCATTTAGAGTAATTTAAGCTGGTTTCTAAATGCATGATTTAGGTTTTTATGTTTAAGACAACCAAAAGACAAAAAGACACAAAAGAAAGATCATTTACATCATTGTTTCAGTATCCATCTGCTACTGTCAACCAGCACAGCAATGTAAGATTTCTTCCTCAAATGACTATAAGTGCCTTCTAGGAAGAAGAGTGGATTGCAGGAGGTTTCTCTGGAGATAAAAGGACAGAAATTCAAGGTGGAAAAGGAGAAATTAAAAAAAAAAACTGTACTTAATGTTTTTCATACCAAAGTGAAAATAGGTCATCAAATTTTTCTGTGATGGTGCAAAGCTGAGGCCCCAGGTCCTACTACCAAAAGAAATACTATTCCGCATCACATAAGCAAGAATGCAGACAGCAAGTAAACRTTTTACTATAAGCAGCAATGTGAAAATTCATGCATTCTTGAGGTTTCTGTTTGAGTTCCATGTAAGGTAGTGGGTAGCTGCATTGCATATTGTTACCACACCTTGAAAACTGTGTAAAGATCCACAGGGGGATTAAAAAGAAAAAAGCATGTCTTTTAGAATAGAGTAACAGCTTTCACTTCATGCTTTAACAATAATTTCCTTTGTCTAAAATCACATATATAAAAGATTTTTTTTCAACAAATCCTAATGCTGCTTTCTATGTACATTCCTTATTAATTGTTCTCCAAAATATTAAATTATTTTTAAGGATCCATTTCAAATGCTGGTTGAATTTGCAATGACATTACATGACATAACATATTGTTTTGGGATTTTTTTTTTTTTTTTTTTTTTTTTTTTTTTTTTTTTTAGTGACCTATCTCTTTGTTAAATCTGCAGGATTAAAAGGGAAGAAAAGTACCACCTTAAGATATAGTTTTTGCTGCAAGCTGTTGTGTTACTGGCTTGTAGAGTTACTTTAGATAAAACAAATGTTAACCTTACTTTTAATAATTACTTAAGGATTTCTGGAATTTTAATTATGCCRGTTAATTGAGCAAGTTAGCGAAATTGATGAATAATGATCTGTGCAAACATCATYTTACAGATGCAGCAAAGGAAGTTTAGCAGATCATGAAATAAATTAAAAACAAACAGAAAATCTACAAAGTAAGTATCAGCATGCTGATACATGAAAGGTCAATATTTGAAATAAAGAAGGGGAAAATTTAAAAATGTAACAATAGGTAGAAATTTCAGAAGCCAGAGACTGAAACTGCTATGTCAACTGGGAAAAAAATTATACTTTAAGTAGTCAATRTAAGTTTAATTGCAGAACTAAATCATCATGATATTTGCCTTGTGTCATGAGAATGAGAATCAGAAATGACAGAGCAGAAGGTCAAATCACCTTTGATCATAACTTAAATCAACAGGATTTTTTATAAGCACCTAAAACCCAATGTAAGTTTTGAGTACACAAAGAATGCAAGAAAATTTATTGTAATAATTGAGGTGTTAAAGGGCTGTCTGGAAAAAAGTCTAATACTGTTTTCTGAGTGCCTGGATTTTGTAAATACTTTTCATTTTAGAACTACTGATGTTTTAAAATATACTTTAATTTCAGAAATATTCAATTATAGATATGAAAATTTAAGTGAAGTCAATTTTCAGATTATGACTGTGGACATGAGGCAAGTGGAGAGTTTAGCAAAGTTAAGGAAAACTTTCTATCCACAAAAATCCCAAAATGCACTTAATAAATTTCTAAAGAACATAGCAAAAATATATAGCTATGACAAGAAAAACAAGCCAAAGACTGTAGCAAAATAAYTGGGGCTAGAGACTGTTACAAATTGTCAGTGATCACCTGAGCTATTGTAATGTATACAAAGGACCTCAACAATAAGAAAGGTTTCGTCTAACCMAGAATATTAATGAAATCTGAGAAATATTCAGTAAGCAAGCTTCACAACTATTATAAGACCTTACACCCATCATTACAGGTATCCTAATAAACCTTTTTTGCTGAAACATCTTTTGTTTCATTCAAATAAGAAGTGTTAGARGTTAACGAGAGTGCTTTGAACTCCACATATTTTGTTGATATTGCAAAAATACCTCAGATAATAGAGTACATTTTCATCCTCTCTTGTGTTTCCCTACCCAACCCCAGCTCCTGGAACAACCTATTACACACATGAAGACACACATCTCTCCAATTGTTTTATATCCACCCAATCAATCTCTTTTTTTGCCTTTCAGACACATGTTCAGTTTAAACTTTTTTTTTTTTTTTTTCCCACTCAGGAAAAACTAACTCCCTAAACAAAAAAATATGTCATTTTAATATCATTTAGGTGTATTACCAAGTAGAGACAATGGACATCTCAACATTATTATCAGTCATGGTGACAGAAGGATATAACAGCACAGTCCTGTGGCCATGAAAATAGAGGGAAAATGCTTGAAAGGAACATTTTTGTACATTGTTCAGACATATGTTAAAAGAAAGAAAGGGTTTAACCATTGTGAAAACTTTAACCCTTCATGGGAAAGTATGAAAACAAAGGAACAGGAAGTAGTTCATGTCAGAGTAAACTGGTATTTTTGTATCACAATTGATAATTGACCCTTTTTTCAGTCTTTTTAACAGGAAAAGGCCAGCAAAAAGAAAGCTCAGAAATATATTTCTGAAAGCGTCTTATTAGTACAGATTCCTATCTAATTTCACAGGAAATTCCAATTTCCAAAGAACAAAGCTCTGGAACAGAGCTAATTTCAATATAGCCAGAATGAAAATGAAAAAAATAATACTGAAGACAAAGTCTAACCAATTTACAAAAAGAGGCCTAAGCCAGCAGTTTTGTGGCAGAAAAGGGGTATTCTGTGTAATGTGGCCCTTATATTTTGTTCCGTGTTTCCTCACATTCATACAAAGTCAAAAAACATGGAAGATATTCTCTGATAGCTGCATCCTTTTCTTAGCAGAATGCAGTGACACAGCTTAAGTCAGCAGCCAGAACAACACAAAAATTGCTCAGAGTTCCACAGTTTATATGTGGTCTAAGTTGTTAATGGCGCCCTCATAGAATCTTTTTTTAAAGCAATCTCAGAGCAACTTTCCTCCCTAGTTATATTCTTCTTTCTCTGATATGATGTCTTGGATCTTGAYTATTATAGTTCATTTTCCCCTTAGTCCTGAACTTTGCATTAATTGGAAAGGAAATTACTTCTATCCAGAGTGTAAAAAAA
>NW_026623247.1:1683749-1705157 GCF_030028575.1 Malurus melanocephalus
AACAAATAGGACTTTGTTTGTCTCAGAAAAAAGCCTCAGATACTTGCAGTTAGACATGAATCACCTTTGGACAAGTACAGTTTCATAATTGTAGGTCTAAATGTACAGTTTAAGCAACTTTGCAAGAAAATAAAAACTAAAATTTTAGGTTTAGTTAATTCTTAGGGTTAAAGTCATGTTAGATCTGAACAGTTTCAGCTGCCTCTCAACTACTGGMGACATGGTGAGAGTAAATTAATAAGCAACTCAAACAATCTTTAAATTTTGTCCTCAAAATAGTTTGAAARCACAGCTCAGAACAGGGCTCCATTGAAGGGAATAACATTAAATGTAGAAAATGAAGTGGTTCAAACATGACAAGATGGTAAATAAGCTTTTTTAGCATGACCTTTCCTTCTTTTCTCTCTCAAGAACCTCATTTGCCAACAGAAGACCATCTCTTGTTTTTTGCACAAAGATCCAAAGAAAGAAGCTAAAGGAGCCAAAGCTATTTAATGGGGGAGAAGGTAAAAAAGCTTTAGGAAAAACTGTGTACTTAGGGAAAGATTATTGTGACAGGGAAAAGAAGAGAAAGACAATGAGCTGTGTAAAGCCCTATGACAGAAGAAGAAGGTGTATATCTCATAYTTCATGGTGGGCCAGGGCTCTTCAGCTTGTAAGGACTGTTGGTTACAAATGCAAATAAAGAATGTCATCAAAATCTGTGAAAAGAGCTCAACCTGCATCTTGCAGACACAGGCAGAACTGGAGGCTGAAGAAGATAACACAAAGGAATGGGTGGAAAAGGCTGGCAAATGTGTGAKGGGTTTGGATGGAGCAAGAGAAGCCAAGCGCATTTTTTGATGATTGGAGCTTGAAGGCAYAGTGGAATATTGCTAGTGTTTGTGGGCACTGATGGAACCAGTGCTGAACAGATGGGCACAAGTGGCTTAGAGCATTTTCCACGTTCTCTGCCATCCCATCCAGTGATGACAGTAAGAGCAGGAGTGAAGAGTCTGACCTTCTTGTGGCTACTCRGCCTAGAACCACCTCGCCACACCTTCACGCAGACGGCACAAAGCACATCGAGTGATGATCAACACAAACTGTACTGCTGCTCTCAGATGCGTTGCTTGATCAGGTTTGCCAGCTCCCAGCAGGCCAGCTGAAGGTGAGACATGATAACCTGCAGGGCCACAAGAAAAGGAGCATGTGGTACCTGAAATGGCTAACCAGCATCTGCCACGAGGTAGAGACACTAGACCTGTACAGACCAAGAACCACAGATGCTTTCCTGRCCTCAGTCCAGGACAATGAGAATCTGAGATTCTTTGGAATCATGAGAGATGTGGACATAAACTACTGCAGTGCTCATGTAGCTTATCCAGGACCTGAAAAGCTCACAGGGCTAAGCAGTGGCARCTTGGGGTTGATAAGATGATAAAAGACTTGTAAAGAGCACCAGACAGTAACTTATAMTTCTAGGAGGGTCCTGTGCACTGTGACTGCTGTCCTGGATACATATCTTGAGTGAAAAGAGGCTGTTTGGAGCCTAGATGGATCCCCTGTCTTRCATATTTTATATATATTTTGCAATTTGTTTGGGTTTTGGAGGGTGGTTTCTTCCATCTTCTCCCTCCCCTCAGTATTCATCCACTGAGATGAGATGAGATCCACTTGGTATCTACAAAATCTGTTAAGAAATTTATCAATATTGATCTTAAGGATTAAAATTATGGAATCCCATTGCATTCCTAATGAAAGCCATTCATCTGTTAATAATTCTTTTTATTAAAACTTTACAGTCTATTACTATAACAGGGTCTATTTATTTTCTCTCAAAAGTGGATCCGGTTTTGTTTGGGTTGTTTGGGGTTTTTTCCATTAGATGAAAATAATCTTTATACTGAAAAAAAACTCTTCCGCATGTAGTTATGCAGTGACCAAGATCAAGTAACATTTTAACTTACTTTTTGGTAAACAAAATAAATTGAAGTATCTTGAGTCTCTCATTAGGAGGCACTTTTTCCTGACCTCAAGTCATTATCGTTGCTCTGTTCTGAATCCTTATTTTGTTATCACCCTTTTTTTAAGATAGCATAGTTTTGTGGTAAGGATCTCATTATTCTCATATGTTTTACTTTTACTCAATATTACTTTTCCTGTATTTTTGCAAAGTTCCTTCTGATAACAGAACTCAGCCRGAGATCTGAAGAGTGCAGAAGCCAGCTACTCTCTGACATAAGCCCATGACTCAGCTAAAAAAAAAATCTAATTTGATATTTTGGGGCTAAATTTTTTACTTTTTTTTTCTTTAAAGAAATTGCAATATATATAGAGGTAGGAAAACAAGTAGAGGATGTCAAGTCTTCTTTGCCTTTCTACTTCTAGTTTCTACTTCTACTTCTTTGCCTTTCTCACTTTCAGAGAAAGCRCAAAGTAAAATCATTATTCTTTTAACTCATAAGCATTTCAATCTTCTCTTAAAAAGTTATACTAAAATTTTAAATCACATTCCTTTTGTCTACCTTTAGTCTTATCAAATTGCAGTACTCTCATCACAGCAGCCCTGCATTGATAGCAGAAATTTTAAACAAGTAAAGGCCACAATCTTTCCAAGTCACTTTCAGATTTTCTGTGTCGTGGAAGAAAAATGAATAAAACATCATTAATAAAATACAGCAGAGGGGAATGGTGACCAAAATAAAGTGTTTTCCTTGAGCAACAGTCCATACACTGTCAAGAAACCTTTAACTGTTTTTTGTGCAAAGAGAACTAAACTGGGATTTTTTTGCTTTATATTGAGAATGTCAAAAAGATTAAAAACCTGATTTGACCCAAGACCTTGAGCAAAAAAAGAATCTCATTTATTTTTTCTTKTCTGGTGTTTCTCTGCTCTTGTGTTCTGCCTTTGGGCACTGAACAAAAATAAAAAAGATTTGTCCACCTATATGTGTCAGTGCTGGCACACAGACGACAAGACTGAGGAAACCATGACCAGAGAGCACATAAGAGTATCTGGATTGTTTCTTCTTTTAAAGGTATAGCTTTCACCAGGGAATATAGGACATGGTATCTTGGTATCAATCATAGGAGGATATGTACAATGGGTTTTAAAGTTTAGTTGTTTGCTATTTTAGTTTTCAGGAAGCAAAACACCTTCCACTTACTGTTCTGGCTGAAACTCTTCTGCATGACCCAAGTTTTGCTTGGAAGGAGCTCAGGTATACAAAAGCTTTCTACTGCTGGTAGATAAACAGGAATTACACAAGATCATAAACAACTAATCAGGGTRGTCTCACTCCAGAACTGGCTTCAGATTTTTCACACAGATATTCAGACCTTTCAGCCAATTAAAAGGCAAAACTATTYAGAATGCTGAGACAGAGAAGTTACAAACAGATGTATTTGTGTTGTCGGAAAGGGCATCGATAGCCTGACTGAAAGGTGTGAAAATAGGTTTCACAAGCTAAGTGAATAACTTGCTGCACCTGTGTGAGCCATTTACCCTTTGGAATGTATTTATAGTTAATACCATTTCAGTGGGGAAGTCATAAGTCCTTCACAGACCTTGGCTGTCTCACAGCATGTGTCCAGCTCCAACCATCCTGAGATCCCAGTGTAATTTACAATTGTTCATGCAAATTCTTTAAAACATGTCAGAGGTATTTATATAGATGAACACACACACATCTCTATAAATCTAAAGAAAACTGTATTGTTCGACTTTTAACTATTGTATACATATCTAACACTTTCCAATTAGTGACAATAATTAAAATTTATTAACACAAATATAGAAATTTATTTATCTGCAATATAGAAATCTAGTTTTAAAACTAGAAATCATAAAATTATTACTAACAACAGAACAATAAAATAAGATAAAATACAATTCTGAAGCCCTAACTGAAGTCCTAACTTTTTTAAGTACTGTATTATTTTGCAGCATATAACAGAGTACATGAGAATCCATAATTATTTCTATATTGTTAGAGTAATCTAAAAGAATACAAATAAATTGATGAAAATAACTATTTTAATGAATCTTATATTGTTTCTTTATTTCATTGGGTGTATTTCAGCCTCTTTAGTGGTGGAAAGCTTATCCCTGAAAGGAGGCCACTGAAAGAAGGATGTTACTGCRGGTAACTCCATATACCAGGAGAAGGGACAATAAACATACTGAGCACAAAACCACCGTGTTCCCCAAAAGATCTAGAAAGGCAAAAGGGTTKTGTAGCTAGTGTTAAGCTGTCAGAGGGAAGAGCTGAGAGACAGTAGTTGTTTTACCTTCCTATCACTGCAGCTTGTGGGGCAAATGCAAGGATTTAAAGAGCACAATTAACTGTCTCAAAATAATGACAAAATAAGTTTCCATAAGCCACCAGAACAGGAACTTCAGATAAGCAAGAAGGGCAAAAAAGAAGGCTGTATTTGCAGGCCTAACAGGGATTAAGGAGGCATTTCTGTGGGTTGTAACAGCGAGGAAGAAAGATGAGGTGAACACAGGAAATAAAAAATCACTTCATGAGTGATAAAGTTTTGTTATCAATGGTAGCATCTATCGAGTGCATAGTGCAGAGTGATCCGTAGGTTTTAATATTTGCTGTGAAAAGTTTTGTATGATACTTAACTTTTCTAAATAAATATTCAGGTTGCATTTCATGGAGTTCTTTTAAAGTATTTCAAGCTCAGAATGGCAAATGCTAACTACTCTTCTAAGCTGTTTTATGGGAAAATCCTGGCACAGTTCAAATAAGCAGGAATTCAATCACTGATTTCATTTGAGAGTGGCCAACCTTTTAAAATTTCAAGGAAAAAAGAGGCAGTACAGTCCCTGAAAATTAGTAGAAACAAAGCGTCTTCTAATAGCCCACTATTAAGGTTCAGCTGCGTAACTGACTAGAGAATCTTAATTGCAGAGGAATTGATAGCATAAAAGAAGGAGGACATGTTAGAAAAATTACTGTGAAATTCAGGGAAGGCATTATGGAGTTTGCAGGAGTTTCAGAAATCACCATGGATGAGGCAGAATGCTAGAGAAGACAAGGCTATTTGATATAGAGCAGGAGAGATTGTTTTTTCGTCTGCTGTCAAAGGTGAAAATAAAAAAAGGAAGGGCTCTATTTTAGTTCACCTTTATATGAACAGACATTAAAAGGGCATGAGATGTGTTTGTCAAACAGGACCCATAAATTAAACTGTAACAAACAATATGCATTTCTAAAAATAAATAATCTAAAAAATAGATGAAAATTCTTTAYAAACTGTTTAGTTACAATAAAGGAATTTCTGCCATTTACCTTTACTTTGTAGGTGCGTTMGGAAACCTTGATTTAAGGGGGAAAGAGCAGAATAGCAATTCAAGACTCATTTGCAAGTCTTATTRCTTGACACATCAGGAATACATTAAATTCCTAGTTACCCACAATAAGTAAAATCAAGCCATAATCAAATGAAGTAAAATTAGCATAATTTCATTATCTTACAGAATTTTGTGGAAGGCATTCCCTGATGCCTTAAACATTTGATCTTATCCGTAGTTGCAAACAAGGTAGTAGTCTCACACATTTCCATGTAATTCTGATTTTCATTAGATCATTAGGGAAGTACAATGTTCCATCACACTAATGTTTTCTTCAGTGTCAATCTATTGTTATTTGGGACTTGGATACAGAATTCCAGCACAGACTTGAGCAGAAGACTCCAAAGATAAAAAATAATTCTACACAGAAATAGATATTACTTTCATGTTTATATGTAATATGTTATGCAATATATAATTATAAACAAAGTAAAAGAGAGAAATAGTATGATACTTGAAAGACTTATTGTTTACATATTCCACCCACCCCCTATATATGCACACATACATGTATGCATAAATTGGAGAGCTATTGTCTGTGAATGCAACTTACTGGGAAAACAGAAAAAAACGTATTACAGATGCCACCACCAAACCTGGAAAAAAAAAATTAGTACAAATTATGAGATTTTCTGGAACACAGACAAGATGCCGGTCTTATTCCAGACTCTTTTTCAAAATACTTTTTTTACATTTCCTYCTGCATCTGATCTTTATCGCATTTTCTGTTTAGAAATTCAAAGGCATATATCTTAACCTTGCCTGCCCCAGTAGCTTTTTGAGGACTGGCTCATTAAAGAGAGCATTAATATGCCTGCTCTCACACAGCAGATTCTCAGATATTGAGTGCTCATCTATACCAGTAAATCTTTCTGTGCACTAGCACATTAACATGACTGAACACTCAGAGCAGATCTGGCGTATTAAAAGAAGTCTTCAAATACCATGCAGGAACAATAGTAATAGCCTTTGCACTAGACATTGAGGAAATAAAATTCTTTTCCAGATCACACATTTTACTCAGAAAATCATGAGCAAAATTTAATGAAGCCATTTGAAAAGGCAACAGTACCTTTAAGTAGTGTGGGAATCAAGTAGATACCACATGGTAGCCCTGAGAAACGTTGTTGATTCTCCYTAGAAGCAAGCTAATCTGAAAGAAAACATCCCAGAAATCCCTACAAACCTGAAAAAAAAATTATAAGCATACAACAATCAAGAACTCTTGAGGCAGAGAAAAGTGTCTTTGCAGTGGATTTCAGTCTTTTAAAAGAAAAAAAGAAGAAAAGGTTATAACAAGGAATACTGTCTTAATTTTCCTTAGAAGTTGCAAAGATTGGCTTTAGATATAGAATTACTTTAATACCTCACAGTCTCTAGCATCTCTGTGCCCTCTRCTATTTCTCAAATTTTATCTACATGCTAAAGAAGGTGTCTATCTCCAGAATACACCAATGCTGAAAACACAAGAGACTGCCAGAAGCAGAAATATTTCAAGGAACGGTGTCAACATAGAAAAAGTATTGCAGGGTAACTCAGAAAATTCGCTAAAAGGCTTGTTTTTGATGCAGTATTAGCAAGTAAAGATTAGTTAACAATTGACAGGCTCAGTCAGACATCAGAAGAAGTTCTAGAAAAATTCAGTATTTGTCTTTGGTTACACAATGCAGAATTAAATATACTATTAAGTAACCTTCTTATAACTTTAATGTTTGCAGTGAATATCCTATCAAATCTAGTGATTTCTTCTGCAAGGCTGTGCACTACACACTGTGTAGTTGAGATCAAAATACCTGTCTACTTTAAGTTATTACAGATATTCAAGTATGAATCTTCATAGTAATTGTTGATAAAAACATTATTTCATTTTTTTAATTTATACATATGTTTATATATATATGTATAGATATACACATACATATAAATTCCTTTTATTGGGTTCACTTTTCAGTTTCATTAATTTTGCTCAGATTTGCCAATCTTCTCCTGTTGAGTTCAAACTTAGCACCTTATTGCAGAACTGGCTAAACTGTGGCTCATGAGAGGCACACGCACCTTTCTGAGCAGCTCTGGTTCATCTTTCAAAGTAAAATGCAGAGCAAAATTTATTTAGCTTACCTTAATCACCAACTCCCCATTATAAAACACGCTAGCACTTTATTGGGTTTAGATGAGACATTTAAGCTGGGTTTCAAGAACTATGGGGCCTGGATGCTCAGTTAGGCWGGGCTGTCAAGCCTTTCAGCTTTACAGTCAGGACTTATAAGCCTATAAAGATTGGCCAGGGGAAAGAGTAATGTCTCTGTCATAAGGGACTATTCACACTCTGGGGTTTTTTTTGTGTGCACAATATTGCATTGGAAAACTTGCTTGGCAGACACTAAGGCCAGCAAAATAGGTAACATTAAGGCCACATCAATTTATATTTTCAGTGCAGTGCACCGTGTGTCTGGCAATTATTAATATTCATTCCACAGCTAAACTTGCAACGTTTGGATATCAACCCATTATAATCCCACTGTCTTCAGCACAACTACATCATTCAAACTGATTAATCATGCTGTGTGCACACAAGAACAGGATGCCCACTTTGTAGACTCAATATAAACACTTTTCCAGTGAAAACTGGTGCCCTGATATCCATCCACAGGATAATTCAGACATGTGGCAGAATCAGGTTCTTTGACTAAGAGAAAAATAGCMTTCATTAGCATTATTATTAATATGCTGTATTACATCACATGACATCCACACTCTTGRTCTAAGCTGGTAATTTAGACCAACTAAAGGAAACTTCCCCGGTGAGAGGTAGGATGAAACAGAAGAAATTGTCTCACACATCATATGGGTTCTGRAGACTGGTTGATATATTACTAACAAAAAAGAAAACCAATATAAATCATTGCACACTATTCTGTAAACTGCAATTCTTTTCCTGCTGCCATCTACATTGTATTTTAGAAGACCAAATTTTAAACCTTTAAAATTATAGACCAGTCATAAAGTATAAGTATTTATTCACATCTTTACTGATGCATTTTATTTCAATTTTATTCAGTAACTCTTTTAGACAGTATCCCRTTCTTCTTTCAAGTCACAGAAAGAATAATAAAGATGTTACAGAGAAAGATAATTTTTCTATAATTTCTTGAAAGAAATTAAAATAAAAACTTGCAAATTTTTGCAAGCATATGGCAATAATGAGATGGAATTTTAACTAATCATAGCCATCTTATTTCCTTTGAAATTGTGATCTCTCAAAGAATCTAGTGGTTGGTGTAGGGAATCAGCAGAGCAAACATTTTTTAAATTATAGAGAATTTGTGACTATTTTGGTTTTAAAAAATACACTTAAAAAAATATTGCATTGTCAAGGTAGATAATATGTGAATTRAGTTGTACTCTATTTTCTAGTTTCCTTRCTTCCAATTAACAYTTCTCTTCTACAATCCTTCTTTAYRTTATGAAGTAYWTCTTAAYTCTTGACTTTTTAACCYTTGTGATRTGAATGTGTTYACACCAACCTGGTAACCTGGGTTYCCTCCAGGCTCCRTTTTAGGACCYTTTGTCTTCAACAATTTCATRAATKACTTAGGCACAGGACYCAAAGGTAGMCTAAGTTTRCTGATGACACTMATTTAGAAGGAGCTCCTGAGTCCCTTGAAGGCAGAGAGATCTAGACAGTTTAGAGGCATGGGTAATCACCCACTATAGAATCACAGAATAATTAAGGTTGRAAAATATCTCCAAGRTCATTGAGTCCAMCCTTTGATCAATCAACACCCTGWCAGATAAATGTGGCACTAAATGCCWTGTTCAGTCATTTCATGAACTCTTCCAAAACGGTGACTCCGCCACCTCTCTGGATAGTCCATTCCTGTGCTTCACAACCCCTTCAGTGAAGAAATTCTTAATGTGCAACCTGAATAACCACATGAAGTTTAAAAAGGGCAAGTGCCAGATTCTGCCCCTGGCAAAAGGCAACCCTGGACAGAATGGGGAATGAGATGCTGGAAAGAAGCATTGCAGGAAGGGAAGGAATACAAGTTGAATCAGAGCCAGCAGTGCCCTGGCAGCCAGGAGGGCCACCCCTGTCCTGGGGGGCATCAGGCACAACATCACAGCCGGGCACGGGAGGGGATTGTCCCGCTCTGCTCTGACCTGGGGCGGCCTCAGCTCCAGTGCTGGGGGCAATTTTGGGTGTCACAATAAAAAAAAAACCATTAAATATTAGAGAGCATCCAAAGAAGGGCAACAAAGATGTTGAAAGGCTGTGAGGGGAAGCCTCCCAAGGAGTGGCTGAGAGCACCTGGTCTGTTCAGCCTGGAGGAGACTGAGGAGAGACCTCATTGCAGTTACAGCGTCCCTGTGAGGGGAGGAGCAGGGGCAGGCACTGATCTTTCCTGTGTGGTGACAGTGACAGGACATGAGTGAATGGCCCAAAACTCTGTCAGGGAAGGTGTAGGCTGAATATCAGGGAAAGGTTTTTCACCCAGAGGGTGGTTGTGCACTGGAATGGGCWGCCCAGAGAAGTGATCACAGCATACTGAGAGATTTCAAGAACTTGGACAATGCTCTCAGGCACATGGTGTGATTTTTTGGGTTGTTCTGTGAAGGGCCAAGGCTATGAACTTTGCTGGTCCCTTCCAACTCAGGATATTATGTGACATGGCATACAATGTATTGCAATTTTTTTCTTTTTTTGACTAAGAGATTACTTAAAAGGAACTCCTAGAAACATATAAACCTGGAACAAGACATCATGAGAGAGCAGTTCTGACGCAGATATGGGAGAGAAAAGAAAGAGAGGAAAGGAAGAGAATGCACAGAAAATGCATGTGGATATTAAAAGCAACYATGAAAAAATAGTAATTGTTGTTTMCAAGGGATAAAGCCCRTGTTGTTTTTATCTTTATCTAATAAATATGTATATTTGATAAATATATCATTCTTATCTAAAAATCTTATACTTGCTCTTCAGTTCTTGAAAGACAACTCCAGCTCCATACTGGTTAACACCAAACATTGTCTCCAAAGCGGTACTCCATGGTCTTTTTGGGTCATTAACGCATTTATGCTGATACTATCAGTGGGCTTGGACAGCTCTTCTTCTAGCACTCAGACAATGGTCTCATCTATCTTTTTGGAAATGAGATGAAATCCATTTAACTTGCTGAACATTCTTTTCTAAACCAAAAAAAAAAGAAAACTTAATCACAGACCTTAGGAGACTGTCATTCACAGGCAAGGACAACACAACCTACAGTTTGAACCTCCCTTCTGCTTAATATTTAAGCAAAATATTTCTCTTTGAGAAATGCAAACATTACAAGGCACATTTGTCTTTCACTGGCAGTGTTTATCCTTGAATGGGATTTATCTAATCTATTTTGATCAAAAGATAGCACCATGTCCTCATCCAGAATCAATCTAAACAKGAGCCACAGTGCACAGACAGAGAGTTACATCCTTAAAACTTCTTTCATGTAGAAATAGCATTTTAGTCAATAAGAATTTGGGACATAACCTGTGATTTTCAGAAACTCTGTGTCCTGTCCCATAGTGAGTGATACACCATGACATGATAATGTCCAAGCAGAACTAGATATTCTTCACATTGACTGACTTTCTGCTTCCATGAACCCTATTATCATGCACATCAAGACAAGGTATTTCTCAAGAAGCTTGGTTTTCTGATTCACCTTTTCTAGTAATAATCTTTACAAAGAATTRGGGCATTATTTTGTAATATATGTCTGAAAATTCTGCCTGTCTTTCTTTAGGTTGCTGTGTAAACAATGGAAACAAACAGAGCATGTTCTCAACTCATGTCTGGTGTTTCCCTTGTCCTCTGTGATTTACAATACATTAACATCTGCAGTGCAAGACATGATAAACAGGCAGATTTGAGGAAAATATACCTGATAATAATGTCACTTTGAAAACTGGGAGTTTGTTTGACTCGTAAGTTTATAGACCCAAATCATGTCTAGAAGGGGGATAGCCCCTGTGACAGCACAGATCAGTTTAAGGCAAGGCACATTTCTCTCACGCATTGGCCCTAAATACAAATGTTTTATATCCATCTAAAGGGTCATATCACGTGCAGTCTATAATGCTGACATTTGGTTTCCAGAAACATGTTGTAATCTGTCTCTTACTGTTTTACATGTCTTTTTCACACCTTGAGACATATTTCTATCTTTTTGGACAGAAGCTGAAACTGGGAAATTCACATAATTTCCTCCACAAGTCTTGAAATATCTAGTGTTGTTCATAGTACCCCAGTTCCAGAAGTCAGTATAAATAATCTAAAATGATACCTTAAATCATTAGAGACTAGGTGAAAGTTTGGAAATGTAACTTCTGATTTAAAATACAGAATGTTAATAAAAAGCATTCAAAACTCATATTTTTCCTTGATCATTTTTTGAACTTTAATTATTTTGTTTGTCCTGATCAATATTTTTTGAAGCTTTAGAACTGGCAAACATATATTACTTTACAGCACCGCAAATATTTGGATATGGGCTTCATATCATTCTCCATCACAACTTCATCACATATCCTACCTTTTATGTAAACAAAATGTGAGCCTTACACTGAAAATAATATCTTCTTRGTGATATTAAGTTTTGTTTTAGAAAAGTTCCAAGAGCAATTTCACCACATATTGTGACCATAAGATTATCAGACCAGAGTAGAAATTGTGTGAATTAATTCATTGCAATCACAATGATTCAATGCAGAGAGTAGTTAGGGGGAACTGTCAGATCACTTCCTCATATTTTGGGCCATAACCTGCTCAATGCTACTTGTTCCTAGCATCTATGATTAAGGCAGGATCCTGAAAGCTGAAGGGGTCTAATTAAAGTATATTGTATCCTAGCAATCTTTGGTGGCATGTATTCCCCAAAGGGTTTTGCAAATTGCTGCACTAATTTTATTGGAACCCTCAAGGCTGTCCAACCGAACAAGCAATTTCCTCTCTCAGTTGCAGAAATAAACAGCTCCTTTGCATGTTAAAAGTGAAAGGCATTAAATCCTATCCCTCAGAAGAACCATAACAGAAAAAGCAAAAGAAATGTTCGCGTGCCGCAGAGCACTGGAATTTGGCAGCTACTTCATGCACCAAGGCAGGATAAAAGCTGGAGCTTGTGTTACTGGCAGGGGTGGCCAATTTCTCCCAGAGCCTTTAGTAGGGATGGTTACAYATTCCTCTACAGTCTGATGTCTCAGGATATACCCTTGGTGCATACCCACTGCACTAGGATGCTGCAAATAAAAGGGAATGTGGGGTAGATAAACATTGAACATCAACACTTGTGTTTGCTCAGCAAAGTTATACAGAATTCAGTAGCACCAAACTGAGACACAACTTCAAAATGGAAAATGCATACATGGTACTAAAAGAAGTGAAATGGAAGAAATGAAAATGAAATTTATTACTCCACCAATAATGCATAAAACATTCATCTTGTGATGTGCCATAAAATCACTGCTTCCACATATTTCACATTTATAAATAAATCAAACACTGAACAAGTGAATTACAAACATAATTGAAATAATGCATTTACTATACTAATGGCTTTTGAGCTCAAGAAATTGAATTACTTTCAATTACTCTGAAGAACAGAAGTTTGATAACCAGGAGTGAGCACCTCAGTTCTAAGCTTCTGTTACAATTCTGGTTTACCAGGTAATGAAAGCATTTAATTTTGATTCATCATTGTAGATTTTTATACATAAATCCTCATGCTTTCTTCTTTCAGACACACAACTAGAGCCTAAAAGAACTAAATAAGGAAGATGTTGATTTTTGTGGTTGCAGTGAAGGTCAGAATTACAAATGCCACAGACATCAAASTCTCCAATCTTTCCTTTTTACAAGCTGTTTCATTTGACAGAAAGAAAACATGAGTTATGTAACAAAAGAGAATATTCATGGTCTAAACYYACAAMCACTGYRRTCCAAAATAAAATTGARAGAAAATTTAAGATKGAGGGGGTTTGTATTTATCTTGAATTTTCTAAATTTAGAAATTTAGGGGGTATTTGATCACATATGCTTTRTGCCTTTAATTGCAAAAACATGCAAGTGAACTTAGAACTGAACATATTATGATAGGTATAAAACCACTGTTTATTCTCCTGCCACTGGACTGACACCAGAGCTCATTATTCTCAGACACTGGCAGAAGATTATTGAAACTGAGGTCCTTACTGTCCATCAATGACAATGAAAAGAACATTTAATCTTAAACTATTATCAATGTCAGTACATCAATGTTAGCTGCAGTACGGTAGCATCTCAGATAGGGAAAAAATCTGTCCATCACAACATATCTGACAGCAAAGCCTAGAAGAAATCTTATTCTTGATGTTAGGTAGTTCTATATCACAGAAGTTAATGTGAATGAAAATTAAGATAATATAAAACATTTTAAATTTGATGTGTAAAATTACAAATGGAGTAAACTCTTCTACATTAAAGTATCTTACTTGCATCCTTTGCTGATGTTTAYAATGAACACTTAGCTGGAATATAGAAATAAGGAAACAAAAAAATGTTTCCCCAAACTCCTTATTTTCCTAGCAGAAAAAATTATTATCCATTATACTCCCTGGTGGAATGTAATCGTTCACCTTGTATGGTCAACCAGAATAAGAAAATGCATACCAACCTGCCATATTTGTATAGAATTACTGCATTTTTACTTGAAGTACAAAATGCAGGATAAAATGAACTGCTCTGCACTGGATACAAAGTTACTTTAAAAAAAAATGCTGACGGTCAAAAGTGGGTGTAGCAAGGGAAGAACATGTTATATTTTATGGCTTTTATTTCCAAATACCCTACATTATATGACTTATTTTGTAGCCAGAARTCTAATGTGATTCCTTCAGCTGCTACTCAGCTTCACTCTTGTATAAGGAGTCACTTATTTCCCACAAAAAGGGAATAAAAGTCAGAATGACCTCTGAAAATCTGACTATATGATATCTTCACTATATTACAAGACAGTTTGTTCTTGTAACAGAGAACATGGGTCATTAATCAAATCATAGGTTTTTTTCTCTCAGAATGTTACATGAGCCTGTGAATTCCATCTGTGTTACCAATATATAAGATTTGTTTAAACAGAAAACCTCTGTTTAATCAAATTATCTGCCCTCTGCAGTATTGGTTCTGGCATACAGTAACATAATTACTTTTAATGAATTTTCTATTTCAAGGAGGGAGGATGAGGAGTTTAATTTCAAAAATCCAATGCATGTTTTATCTCATACTACTAATTGCTATTTAGGAAGGGACTATGATAAGATGACTCATAGATAGRAAGAAACATTGAAAAATTAGGCAACATCAATTAGTACAGTAAAAAGTAAATGTCATGAAAGAAATTAGAATACAGATCTTACATTTACCTTGTTTCACCAGAAGTTATTATTACAATATGAAGATGGTTTTATTTTGTTAAATCAGAAGAATGTGCGTAAATTATACAGGAAGAGGMGATTACATAAAGCTATCACCATGCYAGAATGTMATTTTTAAGCTTTCTAACAAATAAAAGTTTCTGTCACAAAATGATACACTATGAAATTAATACTCTAGCTATAAGGAATTGAAACAAATCTTTAGAAGCAAATTCACAAGTAATATAAAATTATAAACTGAGTGATGGGATACATATACAAAAGCTGCACCAATATTATTTCTGGATTTACTAGCCTGTCTGTCTCTGAAGATTTGTCTCTTCAACTCAATTACATTAATGTGAATGAGGCTTTAGAAGAGGAATTGGTATTAAGCTGCCAAAAAAGATTCAAAACAAACAAACAAAMCCATTACAGAAATCTAAGTACATGTAGAATAAAAATCCAATCAACAATAAAATATATGTCACCAAAACCCTACTGAGAACACTGCCTCTTCCAAGCATTACATTCAGTTTTTATTACCCTCAAAGGAAAGAAACAAATGCTCTTTTCTTCTCATCATGTTAAAGAAGCAGATACTTTGAGCCTGAAAAGGTTACCATACTCTTTTGATCCTGTGCCGCCTTTGTATTCTGTGTTGCAAAGTTTGCRCTGGTTCACTGGATGACTCTGTGATGTGGTAGCTCTGTACTTAAGATCCAARCCAAGCTAACACATCCATCAAATTTCAGTGAGTTCTCTGCATGTTAAAGCTGACGTATTCTTGCAGTTTTTGGGATGTGCTTTATCAAAAATAGGATGGATTTTATCCAGATTAGGGGACTGCCTCCAAAAGTCTTCCAATTTTTTCTTCTCCTTATTCAGCTGTTAGATATTAATTACAGAGCTGTCTTAAATGGGGTACAAGTTGGAAGCTAAAAGTGTAAAATAAGCATCAAATTAACACCCCAAAGTCTGGAAAGTGCCTTCAGTGTCTAGAAARGCTGTGGTGTGAACTTCTCATCTGAGAGGCCGAAAAAGAGATATAACTATTTGCTTGGGTGTGGGAAACATTTTCTTAAGAGAGAGCAAAACCAGGAAAATAGCATCACAATATTTCTCTGAGGCTAGTATCTATTCTACATAGATCACGATATCCTTGAAGTTTATTTTAAATTGACTTGAGATATTGAGATATTTTAAATTCCTTGAGATATTTTAAATTCCAGCATGGTCCTCAGCCCATGACAATATCAAATCACAGATGGTGGAGGACAGACTGGACAGACTGCTTTCCTGGACAGACTAGAAAGGAGAAAAGTAGCACTGTTTTACAGCTGAGTTTTAACAGCTTTTTGTTGGTATTCTGATTTAAATGGCTTGTAGCTCTCTGTACAGTGTGTGGAGGTTTTTCCCCATGGTTAGTAGATTCAAAAACTTTCTCTCCTTTTCTAAAACTGGCAGGCAGAAGAACTGTGAGAATAGTTTTTAAATGTGCAGCTCTCATAGGGTACTGACACCTGCAAACTGRCTTAACTCTACGTAAATAATGGCAAGTCTCACCAAGAGCTCAAACCTTACTTTGAAGTAAGGTTTTTGATAAAGCATGTGGTTTCCAGTTAATTTTCTTTATTGGCTGATATTTTAAATTTACATATTTTAATTTTTCAGGGGACTATTGGCACAGAATAATATATGAATTATTTTTCATTTGAATGCATTCTTAATTCCATAATTAGGAGTAAGATAGAAACAGTGAAAATCAAAKAGAAAAGAAAGGACACTCACATTATTACATTAAGGCAATAAGCATAGTATTTCAGTAATAGAAAGAAAGAGCTTATTTCTATTCTTAATGATGCCTAGAACCTCTGGAGAACCTTTATGAAGTCTGGCTCAACAGACAGAGAAACACACATTAAGTCTCCAAGAGAAAACCCTTGTACAAATCGTAATTCACTGTGAGCTCTTCAGATAAAGTAATTCATCCATAAAAATTTATAGCAGTTTTAGGAAATGTATTCATGTGCAGAAACCACTTGAAATCAAAGTTTCCCGTAGTAAAARTAAAGTAATACATTCAATTAATGCTCTCTGCATCTAGTCCTTGCATCTTGCCTTTACTCATTTGGTGTGATGAATGACACTGCTTTTCCTGAAGGTAGAGATGTAGAAGCTTTTCTCCTTGAAGAACAAGAGGTGGTTAGCACATGTTAGCCAAAGCTACATCCAGTCTGTTTAATGTGATTCATGCCAACATTTCATTGTCTTAGTTATTATAGTAGTAAATATGATATCTGCGTTTATTACCCATTTTTCTTAGATAAAACTGTGATGCCTTTTATGCAGCTCTTGCTCCATATTCTAAACCTAAAATAAGTAAATAAATACATCTATTAAACACACTGCTAAAGTCCTTTARCTCCTAGGAAYTATATATTATACRCTGACTTTCTTCTGTGGGTAAGTCYAAACTAAATTGTACATTTTCCCTCSGAGCCATCTGTGACAATTGCAGCCAGTGGCAGCCAGCTCACAGCAAGAGAATAATCCCACTCAAAACACTACAACAAAACACAAAGCTCTGCTGGGCTTGCCAGAAAGCAGCCAGACAATTTGATTATATTGTTCCAATACCAAAACTAGTTCATTTTTCACTAACTTAGCTGTCTTTGAATTGCTTTGCTCATTGCAGATTGTGCAGGTTCTTCACAGAAATCAATGAGTATGCAGAGATGAATAATAATCAGATGCRGTGGAAATTAGTTTGCTGAATAACTGCCTCTCAGGAATTCTTGACTAAACAGGATCAGTTGGCAGGGCATTTAACCTCACTTTTTGAGTTTCCTGTACAAAGCAGGGATAATGATAGAGTCACTGTATAGTTTTCTTTCATTAATGATGCCAGAATTTTTTAAAAGCTCAAAGAGAAAAAAATGTTAGCAATATAATATATAATAATTATTACTCATTTCAGGGTCAGTTTGGGCTGTATGAATATTCTTCATAATTTTATGACCCATCTGTAGCAAATTAATAGTGAAAGGAAAAAATATTAGAATGAGCACCTTTTTTGCCACAGTGTGAGAAACCTGAGTACTCTCTTCTGTAATTTCCCTTAAAGAAAAATCTATTAAGAAACTCTTCTGGTGTCATATTTTCTCMGGATTTCATCAAGCCGATTTACAATCTACCTTTCAGCAACACTCATTATATTATTTTATATCCAAACAGTAATCCAGATCTATCCATTTAACAGACATTCAACACAGACTATAAAGTTAATTAACTTTTACAATATTTAGAAATGAGTTTAGACAGTCTCAGACCTTAGAATCAGAGACATTAGCCAAGTCAAATGATTTTACAGGCAGTTTGGTTAATAGGGCTATAATCTAGCCATAACAGCCTCTTTGGGCTTGGGCCAAGGTAAGCAATTTAAAAATGCCTCCTTCCTCTGTCAATAGCTGACTCAGAACTTTGGAAGTTAAAAAGTATCCTTCTAACTCAGAGAAACAAAGACATGACAGTGAAAACCTGGATTGATTAATTTTGCAATGTCCTTGTACTTTTCTGTGGCCTGGCAGGAAGATTTTACGTTAAGAAACTTCTATCAATTTGAGAGACAGCCCCCTTTTCTGAATTAAAACCTCATTACATATTGACATTGACTCCTAAATTACTTAAGATGTCTGTTTCATTATTTGCTCTTTTCAGATCTTAAATGTAGGTACAATAAATTATACGTACAAGTGGCAGTGGGCACAAATTAAAACAACTTAGACATTCCATCTGAAAAGAAAAAAAAAAAMMRCTTTTACTCTGAGGGTGGTCAAACATGGCACAGCTTGTCTGGAGAGGTTGTGGCACCTTCATCCTTGGAGATATTCAAAGCCCGATGGACACATTCCTTGGCAAACTCTTCTAGCTGTCCCTGCTTGAGAGAAGGTTTGACTAGATGGCTTCAAGGGATGTCTTCTAACTTCAAATGATCCTCCCCTAAAAACAGGACTGGACTGTTCTTATTTCAAAAATAAATCTGAAGCTGCATTTTCAAATAACCTAATAATATGATGGGTGGAAATTAAGACAGAAACACAGAAAATCTCTGTGAGCCTAAAGTCTCCATTTTTAATTTAGGGCTCTGTTTCTTAGACGTAAAGGTATGCAAACTCCACTACGAAGCAGGCATAGCCACCAGGAGTGGCTCTTGGGTTGGACTCAACTCTTTCTAGCTGACACTAAAACAGACCCATCACTGGCCAAAGCTGAGCCCATCAGCAACTCCAATGGTATTTCTGTGATGAGATATTTAGGAGAGTGTACAAACAGCTGCATAGAACCTGCAAGAGAGAAAAGGAACACAAGGGAAATAGCTCTGCAGACGCAAAGATCAGTGAAAAGGGAGGAAAGGAGGGACTCCAGACACTGGAGGAGAGATTCCCCTGCAGAGRGTGAGGCAGGACATCGCTCTAAGGCAGGTGGAGGGTCCCACCCTGCAGCTGATGGATGTGCCCAAAAGGAAACTGCAGTCCATGGAGAGCCCACACTGGAGCAGGCTCCTGGTAAGAACTGCAGCCCTTTGAGGGGAATCCATGCAGGAGAAGGTTTTCTGGGCACCCTTCGTGTATGGTTTTGGTCTTTTTAAATGTAAATACTTTTTACTTGAAAATGAAGCCAGAGAAAACCTTTTCATAAGCCACCAAAACAGGTACCACATGGGGAATTTGCTATTGCTGAGACTTTATCAACCTGACTTGACTTCATTTTGTTCAGATAGTCCTAGGTAACCTTGAAAACATTTTCATCAAATGCTGATCAACAATGAAGAGCACTCTTATTTAGTGGAACAGGTTTCTTACRATTAAGGTCATCTTTACCTTTATATGTGTAATCTAATGGGTTYATAAATTTGACTAAATAAAGAAACCTTCTTATTCTGAATTAATATATTTTCTTAATTTCATATAAAATTTATCTCAAGATAGTGGTAATAACATCTAAACTGCCTTTTTTTTTCATGTATCTAAAGAACCCATCTTCACAAATGTTTCCATTTACTTAGTAAAACAAATTGTTGTCAACTGGATTTGACCACTCCCATTTGAACATAACTACCCTTAAAATATAGTAAAATAAAATTGAAAACTTCTTTTTTCTTCAATTTCAAATTTCAGAGGAGAAAGTCTATTTATGCTATGACTTTCAGACTGAAATCATATATGACAAGGTGCAAGTCACAGTGATTTATTTTAATGTCTTTTATATAAAGTTAAAATTCAGGATTTTGGTTTTTTGGTTGCTTTTATTTTCTACCCTAAAAATCTCTCAATTAGAAAAATAAGGTTCAAATACTACTAGCAAAAATATTCACGCAAGCCAAGAAATCAGCTAGGAGTTGTCATTACCAAAAACAAATACAAAACAATTATCTGAGTTCTGTTTGCTTTTTAAGAAAATAAAAAAAAAAAAAAAAAAAAAAAACTCATCACTTTTTTAAAATTTGAATCTGAATTTGATTGAAATTATTGTCTACAATGCAGCTATAATTACAAATATCAGCAGAATTAGCACTGAGATGTGTTAGGTGATACCTAAAAATGGCAGAGAAATCTCTGAAATTTCTGAAATTTCCATTTCAAGCAGAGATACAGGAGTCTGTAGTCTGTTCATGCATCTCTTATATTCTATTGCCTTTTGCATTTGTATACCTAGAATGTCACTCATATGAATTTTCACAGAAAACAGGTATTAAAAGATAAAAAATAAAAGTACAACATTGTAACATGGCAGATATATGTATAACCAGTTCAGCTTTTGAAWGAGGAAATATTCTAAATGCCAATGTTATTGTTTTTAATTAACAATATCCAGCTGAGAATGTATTGTAACAGCAGTGAATTCTTTATTCTTTTACTTCTTAACATCTAGTTGTAATCTGTCTCTGAAAGTTGTTCTGTATCTCAGGCAGTACAGGGAATCCATTTCAGCACTGTCTTGTTAAGCAGATGCTCTTGCCTGTTGCTGTTTTACTTGCTAGTAAACTGTTACTTTTTCACATATATTTATTTGTATCTGTTTACTTTCTGGGGGAATCCTTATTTGGATTTATTAATACCAAAGGGAAGATAACTCATTACAGAATGTCTACCTCAAATTATCTCAAACTAAGACATGCACAAATACACAGATATTAATTTTAAATTTGCACAGGAATTGATTGCTTAGCTACCCTTTGGGGAGGGAGGGGAAAAAAAAAAGAAAAAAAATAAGCTTAAGAAGAAATTAAATATTTCATTGAGTCACGGAGTGCATGCAGCCCCATCTCCTCATTACCTGTGACACTGTCTTAGCTTRTGCCCCACATGAAAATTACTGCAGCCAGCAAGTCAGGGGATGTGATTCTCCCCCTTTACTCTGCTCTTGTGAGACCCCACCTGGAGCATTGTGTGCAGTTCTGGTGCACCCAAGATAAAAAGGAAATGGAACTGTTGGAACAAATCCAGAGACGGCCACAAAGTTGGAGAATGGAGCACCTCCCCTATGAAGACAGGAAGAGGAATTTGGGGCTGTTCACCTTGGAGAAGGCTGCATGGACACCTCATAGTAGTTGAAGAAACTTCCCGTAGCTGAAG
>NW_026623247.1:1705517-1735155 GCF_030028575.1 Malurus melanocephalus
GATTCCAGGCATACCTTATGTTTTCAGGTTTGTAAATTTCCTTTGAAAAAATCTGCATTCCAATTTCACATATGATATAACTGCTGTATTCTTATTCTGGTTCTTACATATCACTTGGTCAATCCTGTCAAKAAATATTCATTACTTGTGCTTCGTTGTGGATCATCTGGACAACACTCCTCTCTAAACAAATCTGAATTATTGTACATGATTTATGATGAAGATTTCCCTTCTTACATGATCACAGTTATGTTTTAGTTGACTTATCTACGTACAGCACTTTTTAGTAATAGCCAATTCAAAATGCTCCTTCAGTTTTACAGTTTACAAATTTATGCTCCTATTTTCCTGTTCCTTGTTGCTTTATATTACYAAATGCCTTTCAGATTTACTATGCTTCATCAATAAGAGATGTCTTATAACATGTCTTAGAACTGCTTGCTCAATATTACTACTCATAAAGATTATGTTGGTCTGAGAGTGATAGCTTTTTCATGCTACTAACAACTTCCCCTAAACAAGAAAAGACAAAAGTGTTGGGTTTTTTTTTTTGTTGTTTTTGATTTTGCTTTTTTCTGCTGCTGCAGTAAGGACAACAAGACTCAATTATGTATCCATTTCTTTCAACTAAGCTTTTTAAGAAAATAATATTTTATGSGCTTTTTCTTTTTAATTAATATGTGGGCTTCCCAACAAAGTGTCCATACTGGAAAATGAGAATTTGTGCAATGGGAAATATTAATATTATTTTGTGTATAACTTGTTCATCAGTTAAAAAAATCCTAAATTGCAGGAGAAAAATACAGAACAATTTTGCTTGACAACAAGAAGTTATACAAAAACCACTGTAATTCAGAAAAAAAACTTTGTTATTAAAAATAATGAGCCCTTTACTGCAACACAGCTCATTATGATTTATAAGGWAGTGGTGAAATCCTTCAGGTATACTACTGAAAAGACTTTTCTCTAAAGATAGCTTGAAATAGAAAATAAGCTGGCAGTTAGAGTCTCAGAAGTGGGGCAAAAAGAAAGAAAAGTCCCTTGACTTACATCTATATCAGCCCATGGGAAAGTCATGATGTGATGTAATTTGACCACTCCTTATTAAAAATGTGAGTACTGCTATGAAATATTTTAACAGAGTGGATCTGCAGGGGATGATTTTTTTAATAATAATTTACTTTCTATTAACTTTCACCAACACTGAGAACCAGACACACTTTAAAGAAGCAAACACACTTGTCAAGAATTTCCTCCAAACCTCTCAATGAAAAAATGCATGTCTAAGTACTGCCACTATCTCCATAACTTAAATGCATACCTACTGATTTTGAAATTTAATATGATTATTATAAAAGCTGATATTTTGGTATGTCCCTTCCTGGTCATTGCAATAACCAGAAACCAGGTACAAGAATGTTATATRATATTTCTGGTTTTGTATATCAAGGTATAGCAATGATTATTTGACAATAAATTTATTCAATAATAAGATTTCCCCCACTACAGTAAGCAAAGCTGAAGAGAGAAGYTTCTTTTTATGTGTATTGTCACATAGAATTGTCACATAGAGAAATTGGGGGTTTCAACATGATGGGTTTCAGTCAGATGGTGTCAAGTAACAGGTAATGTGAGGGGACCCTGCTCTTCTGGGGATGGCTGAACTTCCCATGGGAAGTGGTGAATTAGTTCCAGGTTTAAATTTGCCTCTCTGTGTGGTTTTTGCCTTATTTATTAGACTGTCTTTATTTCAACCCACAAGTTTTCTTATTTTCAGCCTTCTGATTCTCTCCTATGTCATAATGGAGGAGACAGAAGGTAGGACGAGGAGAGGGGGAGGAGTGAGAGAGTATCTGCATAGGGTTTAACTGCTGACTGGGGTTAAACTGTGAAAAACCTCCAAAAATTGAAAATTTTACATTGAGATGGAAGACAAGACACTGTTCTTTGTTTCACCTTTTGTACTCGCTAACTCCCTTAGGCATCYGTTAAGAGACCTTTTTAGCAAGTTCTCTTGCACAGTATTTAGCACTTACGTCTCTTCCATCGATTTTCACTAGGACAACAGTTATTTAACTGTTATTAACTGTAATTTCAGCTATTTAACATGAGAAAAAGGAATTTTAGGACAACAATGAACCTTCATCTAGGTTATAATATCAGCTGTTCTTAATACAAAGGGAAGCCTTTTAAAATACCCATGTAGTTTAGGATTATGCCTCTGAACCTCAGTTCAGAAGCAGCTAATCCTTTCTTTTTTACATAACATGCAATTTGTCTTCATTTTCAGCTATTKCAGTAATTTTAAAATAAACCTTGACATATGCTTATTTTGAGGGAGGACTTCAATAGAACAAGTTTGTTTTAAACTATGTTTTCGACCCATTCTTCATATCTGGTCTTTGTATTAATTCATTGAAAATTTTKGGGCATGCATAGTTTTCCTAAGTCACTGACCTTTAGATATAAAATTATAAAAGAGATCTCATATCTAAACCCAGGGATGCCCTAGAAATAAYGACTGAAAAAGAGAAAGAAACCAAACAATCAGCAGCAACAGCACGCACAAAACCAAACAAAACCAAGTGGACACTGATGTGCCACCACAGGCCCTGAAACTCTGAACATAGTGAGGTTTCCTAGCCAAGGTCCTTGCCATTTATGCTGCATTGTATGAAAGTTAATTTTGTATTTGTACATTATTATAAGCCCTGTGGCCTATTTTTTCTTCCTTAAATTACATATAATAATCATGAACATAGCTAACAAAGCAAAAATTACAGGGTTGAGTATGGTATTTTATATAATGTGCAGTTTCATTTGKATGAGGGTGGCATTGACAGCAAATTAATTAAATATTGGCCAACAGCAGTCTGTCAGTTGAATATAAATTGGCACTGCCGTCCCGCCCATCTGTCCAGTCAGGCTGTGGGAACATTGATTATGTCCTGCTACAACCTTTCTTTAATAAATGTCAAATGCAATCCTTTATTAGACTCAGCAAACAGCATTTTTTAATTCTATTTCAGAAAGAGAGAAAAATACTTCATACATTTACAGCTATATAAAGTAAATATTTTTAGCAACTAAGAACAACTGTCCTTGGGTAGTTAATTATCATTACAAGTCTGCTAATAAAGCTGTGCCTCTCTGTGTACCAATGTTATTAGTAAATACTATTAATTGACCCTCTCTTTTTGCTATCTTGGGAAACAGTGATCATTCAAATATAATTCTAAATACTACTTTTCTTTTCAAATTCAAAATCRTGCTGGAGGATACAGTTGGAAAGTACTTTTAACATGAAGACAGTCAGAAGAGGATAATGGATATTCTTCCCATACCAAACCACAGAGGATCTTGGTTTCTGATAATATCAAAACTTTATGTAAGATGTGATTGTCATTTTGACCTTAACCTGGTGTTGCATTCTGCCTTTAACTTATAAACCACAGACCTAAGTGTTTGCTCAGTCTTTCATTAATTTGACCAAAGATTWTCCCATCTAAGTAATTTTCTTCTTGCCTTGCTATAWCCAAGGGCTTTCCCCCACTTCTTACTCAGTACTTTTGATGTTTCTTCTYTTTTTKTGTGTTTCCTTGTTTCTGTTTTTCRATCATGTTTTTGGCATTGCATTTGCCTTTCTGGGGCATAAAGCCTAAAAAAAGATATTTTTCTCTTTTAGTTTTTAAAATCCACTGCCTTCAGGAGCAGTATCTACAGTTTTTTTGCAGCCACATGTGAAGATAGGCYTCAGCTGTGTGACTTCGGAGTGCTTAAATGTTGGTGATCACTGGGAAGAGAGCACTGAACCAAATTCTTACCTCAGAAACCAAAGAGAATGGTAGAGAGATTGGAGCAGCAGCACCTTTAACCAGAATTTTCTATATTAAGGAAGAATGGTCTTTGCCAATGGGATGGCATTCAGAAAATACCCTGTCCACCTCTGAGAAGATGAGTTGATCCTCATAACTCAGTTTCTTCAAAAATTTTTACATCAAGGATAATATAGACATACGTGTACAAAAAATAGATTGTCTCAACACTGTCTTTTCTGAAGTGTTAGCACATCATTTAACATTTGGCTTTCTGTTAAAGAGAGCTAATAAAATCTGCTGTAATATCTGTATTTATGGGAATGCTTAATAAAGTTGAAAGAATAGCTGCAGTGGAAATTATTACTTGAATCACAAGTAATATATGTATGAAAAGACAGTCTATTTAAGCCCTTTCTTAAAAGTTCTTCAATATTTGCAGCTGTTTCTCTTCTGTCTCTCTTAAGAAACTCTTATAGAAGCTATAGTTTTGTTATGGATTTAATGATAGTGATATGGTATTCTACTGTCCTTGAATCTCATAATTAATTTGCCATGCTTCTTTCAGTGGAAGTTTGTACTTTTTATCTACAGAATTTTTCCACTACCAGCAAACAGTCCAATTTCAAAGTTAATATTAACAAGAAAATTAATATGTATATGCATAAATTTATTTCTCATACATTTTAATAACAAAAATTATAATAAAAAGATCAAAGTAGCTATACTAATACAAACTCTAGGCTCATCCTGCATCTTAGTCCTTCTGGCAGTCTAGATGATTGTGATTGCAGAAGATCTTTTCATACCAATGCCACATTTAGCCTAGATGTATGTCATAGTCAAATGCACTGGAAAAAAAAGAACCTGTGAGTTGTCAAGATTTTTAAAAAGATACGTTGAATACAAGATACTGAATTCAGTCCTCATCAGTGGGTRCAACCCATTCAGTAAAGTAAAATGTAGTTGTGCAAGACCAACCCTGGCTATGACTTCCTTCTTTTTCAGGGGAATATGCTAAAGCACAGGAACCTGGACCAAAAATATGTTACAAACTTCCATTTAATTAAAGTTTTGCCATTTATCACTATGCTGTTCTTTCCTTTAATCTTCAGCCTGGGTTTTTTTTTCATTCCTAGTTAGTGAAATATCTGCTTTCAAGTGAAAATATGAGGGAATATTTTTATTGGTTCAATAATCAGTAATGAGAGGGTAAGACAGGTCAGAAATTCTTGTAGTATTTTTTCCCACTTATATTTTTTCTTCCTCATCTTTCTTTCTCTGCATAGTGTTTTTATTTTTTCTTTTCATCATAGAAAGTGAAAAATGTTTAAGGAAAGTTAGACTTTATAATCTACTTTTCCAAAGAGAGTTTTTGCACACCCACTGCTCTACAATATAAATGGGAAATTATTTTCCTGAATTTTCACTGCAGCCACTGAAATCCTTCTTGCAACATCAAAGTGTGTTCCTTTATTTTGATTTTCAGTCAGTTGTTTGTAGTTAGTAGTTAGTCCCTTTGCAGGTGGTCATACATTAAATCTTTTTGTCTTTCAGTGATGCCAGATCTGTCTCCATTTCTTCCATTGTCCCCAAAGYACTGACACTTTGCTTTCTGCAGTATTTCACAGACAGAAAAAGAGAGCGCCACAGGCCTGTATAGGAAACTGTGGTTTCTGGGAGAGAGATGGAAAAAGAGAGAAAAGCTTACAAAATACACAGGTCAGGCTCTGTGTAAAGCAAGGTCCCTCTTTCTAACATGATTTTACTTTTCTGTAAAAAAAATTGTTAATTAGGACTATCCTCTCTCAAAACTATGCTCTATCACCCCAGGATTTTTTCTTAATGGAGCTCCTGGACATCTGTATCAGATTTGTTCAGCTGCAGTTTTCCTCTTTAATTGAAACTAGACTAAAATGAAGTAAAGAACATACCGGAGTTGCTGCTTCCTTTTTGCTGGCTATTTCTGTGTGATAGTTATCAAAACGTGCAGAATTACTTTCTTCCCCCTAATCTTCAAACTCACACAATGTCACTAATGCGTCAATACTCAGATCCATCTACGTTGTTCAAGCAGAAGAAAGAATCTCTGATCTTCATGGCCTTAAGTGTGGGTAGCAGGTCTCCTTTGATGACACAAATCCAGTACCACTGATTCTTTTAATCTTTTGATTATTTTTTTTTTTCCCTGGAGTAGGTGTCGAAAACAGAAAACATGACTATGCTGTCATGGCCCCAATATCAAAAAAAACCTCCCCAATTTTCAGCAGGGTGATGAATGTCACATTGGTAGGGACTTGCAAAACGGGGAGAACAATGTAATCTGGGATTTACTGCCACTACTCAGTCCTAGCTATCCACCTAAATCACTGGCATCTGAGCAATAAATGGTGATCAATTTGGTTTCTAAACAAGATAAATTCTGAAAGGTTGAAGTGTTACAGGGGATCAGTTAAATTTGCATGGGACAGACTTTGTTACTGTCAACAGAATTTCATGCAGTGTTAATTCAGTAGAGGAGAGCTCACCCGTTGTGTTCAGAATGCCAAGAACATACTGAGAGTTTTGAACAGGATAACAGCAAGAAAGGTGAAGTGCTCATAAACACGTGCTCCGTTATTTTTTTTATTTAAACCTAGTCTGACTATTAAAAAACTAGAATCAAGCTAATTTCCTGGCTTAATTTAGGAAAGGAGAAATTATTTTTATTCAGGAGGAGTGAACCTTGGATGACTTCTGGATAAAATCTGACAGCACTGAACAAGAATAACCCAAYTTAATCCCAATTCCACCTTGAGACAATTACAAACCCTCTGAGTATCTGTACTGTGACTGATATTTTATCAAAGCTTGCATCCTGGTTTCTTACAGTATTACTGTTTGTCTTTCAATAAAAATATCTTGATTTTTGACATCCTGATTGTTGTGCATGCTGTCCAAAGAAATGTTCCTCTTATTTTTTTAGCCCTATCATCCAATAATTCAGTATGTGAATTTTGAAAGCCTACAGTTTCTATTTCTGGTCTTTCATTTCCTATGTGCTTTGTAAATAACATCTAAAACTTTCTCCATCGTTGTTCTTGGGTTCTTGTTTTCGCCCTTCCTACTGGGAAAACATGTCCTGATTTCATTTTGAARAGACTGTCACTGTTCAAACGTTCCTGCCAGTTTTAGAGAACACCAGAAGATTTAGAGATATTCCTGCTCAGTACTGCACATTAGTCCTTAGGACACCATAGGTTTTCCTTGTAGATATGTTTATGCTAGTGATTAACAAGCATCCCCTTTTAAAAATCTTATTTTCTTATTAACTGTTTCATTTCAGTCTTCCTTGCCGCAATTTTAACTGTGATTACTTTGCTTCATCTCTCAATCTCATTATTGTTGCACTGTGTGCTTTATTACAGTTTGTCAGCTTCTTAGTTTTAGCTTGAACCATGATCAACTGAAAACATTTCCAGACATCTGGGAAAGTTTTATTTCAATAATTTGCAGTATTTTCTGTTGTATATAAAGAATTATAAAGAATTTCTACTTTCCTTAAGCCACCTTTCCATATTCTTTGTGGAGATTAGAATACATATCYATTAATAGTCAGTCATCACTGCCTTCCTCTTATTTCCACCCTGCCTTCCCTGTATTTCCTGTGACAGTCTTTTCACACACATGCACAGTGAATTTCAGTAGCAACATCCATTTCAGAAGAAAAAGTGTCTGTGACTTTCTTACTTGAGTCAGACTTGTCCTTACARCAATTCACTTTTCACCTTTCATCTTAGTTTTCAAATCAAAGCAAGAGGAATASCTGTTCCTCCATGATGTTCATCATGGAACACTGCTGCTGGCTGCTCTGCACCATCAAGGACACCCAGATCCGGAAGGATGGGGCTGGGCTGGGCTCTCTGCTGGGGGTGCTTTCCTAAGATCTACCTGGAAATCTGTGAGGCACATAGGTCACAAAATACTGCCTTTTCTTCAAGGGCTGATGGTGAGYCCTCATAAACTCAGTGAAGAACCCAGAATGAGCCGTAAACCAAAACATGATCTGAGCACAGAACTCACATTCCTCTCATCACCTCGGCTGGAATAGCGGCAGGCAGGCTCCAGGTGATGGATCTTCCAGGAGAAACCTGGGCACGGCAGACCCTGGGCTTTCTACACACAGCTCACTGTGGGAATGTCATGCACACAGTAGCCATGCACTAATGTTTTGTGCAATTTTACAACACACTTCATTCAGCTACTTATTTAGAGCTTTTTTTGTTCAAGGGTAAGGTTTCCAGAAGCAACTAATATTGTAGCCAAATCTACGGCATTAATTGTCCTACTCCACTAATTGTGTTGGAAATCCAATCCCAAGAACATCRTGGCTTCTCTCAATGTTTACAATTCTTAATCACTACTCTTTATTATTATTATTATTATTTTATTTTGGATTTTGGATATGTTGAAAAGTTTAGCTAATGTTATACAACAAAATGCAGGAAAAAAAAAAAAAAGATTTTCCTGATGGAAACATTTAGATGGGAAGCATACAAAGAATGTAAATTTACACGAGAGACCAGGAGAGATGCTAAACTGTGCAACAAGCCTACCTATATTTCATACATTCTCACTTCAACATCTCCGTAGCTRGTACAAATTTCCATATGTCCAAGAACACCAGTTTAGATGGGCTCGTTTACATCAGTGGAGGAGCTGCTTYTCCTCCTCTTACTGTGCACAAAAAGAGAAAAGCTACAACACTTCCTCCTGAAGTTTCACAATCATTCGATTGGAATTTTGAGCCCTTTGCTTGCTCAGCAGTCTTTCATCTGKCTCCCATTTGCCAGATCCATTGGTAGGATGTTGAGGGTGTGTTTTGTAATGCTGAAGCAAGGCTACTGAAATCCATGGAACTGTTTTCATTAGGGAACCAAATTGTGCTCCATTACATCCTGAATATACACAATACATTTTCTTGGATTTTTTTTCTTAATCTTTTAAAATTGCATATTTTAATTAGCAGGTAATTAATATTCAGTAATCATTCAGTAACTCGAAACCTTATGCTCCTTTTTAAGGCATACCTAATCAGAAACAATAATGTTTTAATCTAAAGCATTCTATAATCTAAATTACCCCCAACAGAGCTCATTAGCTTAGAAATACAAGTTTGCTACTGGAAAAGATACTCCATCCCAAGAGTCCATTTAACAGTGATGAAGGTTTTTAGCTAACTTTGTAAGGCCCCTCAAACACAGAATGTTAAGAAGCATACCGAAACTATTACATTCTAAAAGCTACCTTTTCTAGGGGATGTTGCTTCTAGTGTCACTGATTAACTGTGAAATGTAGTTGGAACATTTGTAAATTGGTCCTCAGTGCAATGGGGCACATGCAAAGGATGCAATACGCATGCATCTCACAAATGCATTCAAGCTAGAATCTTTGTGACTTTCTTATCAAATAATAAAGGCAAACAAACATGGAAGTACATGGTAGGATGTATTTATGCAAACATAAGACTTGGGTTGGCGCACATGGCCATGATACATAACTTTCTTACTATAGCTTCCTTTTTTTTTTTCTCAGCATATTATAGCCCTCTGAGTAAAAACAAACCCTATTCCCAAAATGCACACTATCTGCACATTCCCTTTGTATTTGTTTCCCTTGTTAATGCTTGTACTGCATTTACTTATTTTTCATGCATACCCTGTCTAGGTCTATACGTGCAAGTCTCTTTCCTAAAAGACATAAAAGGAGAAAAAAGTACTGAACATTCTTTTCTGCTGACCTGGAAAAACACTTAATTTCTTTTCCACAGAAGGAGTGCACGTACTCCAGTTGCAGCTTTATGTGAAGAGACAGCAGTGGGAGGAAAGACATGTTCTTGAAACATCTGCACAACCTTGATGCTCGTGCTTCAGATAGTACYTAACAGATCTTTATTACACGTTTTCTGTGAACTAGATATCTGTCTTACAACAGAGGACTTCAGACTTGTCAGACTTAAAACAGGTCCCCTGAAAATTTCTGCTAGAATCAGCATTTTCCTCAAGGCATTGTCTGAAGTAGTTGGACTAGTTATTTATGCTTTTGCTTTGATTTGTTGGTTTGGTGTCCCAAAAGAGATGTATGCACACAAAATCACATATTTCCAAGGAACACTTGTGATGAAATTATCTTCAAACTTACAGGAACAAATAATAATTTTAGATATATATTCCTCATTTGATTGAGGAAGGAAGGAGGACAATGGAAGCTGGTATTCTTATCATTTTTTGCCGGTTTTCTTATTTACTTACCTCTTTTCCTGAGAAATCTAAAGTAAAGTAGAGAGTCTGCCTATATATCTGCCCATGGATGATTTCAGTKGCTTGATTGTACTAGAGATAATTCTTCATGACAAGCTGAAAAGCTTCCTTTCCCTTGAGGACAGGGCAAACACTTTCAACCCTCAGCTTTTAATGTGTTTTAACCCATCTTCTCACAACATGCTCATATCTTATAATTAAATAATTTAAAAATTTTTACTTGTGTGGTTTTTTAATGTTAATAATTTAAGATGCAGGATCAGATATATTTATTATAAGCTTTTTTCTTGTGTCTTTAGATGGGTTGCTCTCCTTTCCACAAGTGTTAAAATCCTGTTGTGAATGGTGATCCAGATGATAGTGGCAAATAAGCATGGCAATATAAATTTACGATTTTTTTGCAGTGGTATCATTATAACAAACTTTTGCATTCATCTTTCCTAATGGTGTGGCTTTGATGACAAGGCACTGCACTACTGTATACACAAGATGAGACCTCCATTCAATTCTTAATAATCCCAAATCAAAAAGTGATCAGTGGCAAGGTCAGTATTTGGAAACAATTCAGCCCACAGTGAAACAGCATGCTGCTAAAGTTAAATAGATTAAAAGAACTTCCCAGAATACCAAGCTGAACCTCTCTAACCTCCTCCTTTTTCATAAAATGAATATATTCCAATTTTAAAATGGAACTGTGCTTTGCCTCTAATGTTTCTGTATGGAGGTTGTCCCAGAGTAGGATGGGTCTGATGACTAAAAAAATTTTTAATTTCAATTGTTAAAATTTATTCATTACCAAATACAGGTTAATTTATTCATTACCAAATTCCGGTTCTAGATGAAATTTCCACATTCCAGCATTTTTCCCCATGTGTTTATAATTAGAAATGCTTTTTAAACGTTTTATGAAAGTGTTTCTTAGTTTTGGAGAATGCATATAGCATTGCACAGAACACAATTTATAGGATAAGATTTCTCTTGCCATTTTTGTCAGCTTAGGGCTTCAAATTTACTGGTCACACCGGTACTTCATATTTTCTGGACAGTCATCACCTAGATCTTCCTCCTCCATGACATATTTAACAAGACATTGCATCATTTTATTTTGCCTAATCTTGCATTTATATTCCATTTTTCCCACAAATATTTGCACAAATGTGCATGCAGGAACTTAAAAAATAATTTTATGTTTTGAAGCAAGTGAAAATTTTCRAAGTGTTCATTTCTTCAGTATATGGCGATAATACAGAATCATTGATCTGTCAATTTAAAGGAACAAATTATGAAAAAAAATAAAAATTTGTGCTAAAGAAGAAACAAATTCTCATAATGTTAGCACATCATAGAGAAGACATTTACTAAAATATTTATTTGCTAAAATTGCTACTTTTATAGGCTAAGCATTAGGATATCAAAATCAATAAGTGTGAAGCCATAAAAAAAATTATTCCTTTGGGCTTTATATACTATTTAGAGCATGCAGCAAATACAGGTTCTTCATCTACTCTTAAATCTAGGAAGTGTTGGAAGAGCTAGAAGACTTTATGTGTAAAAGCCCACCTAACTTTCAATATATCTRAAACTTCTAATGAAGGGATACATTGGAAAGGAGTTACAAGAAATTTATTTCAGGAGCAGAAAGAATTAAAGCATTTGGATTCTGCTGTGCAAAGTGCATTTTTAAATTCACGTAAAATATTTAAGTATGTATGGTACATAATAAAAAAGCAAGTTTAATATTCATTAAGGTGAAAATCATCACAGTTTGCTAGATAAAGCAAAGTTGGAAACATCCCATGCTTAAATAAAGAAACAATCAACTAAAATTTTCAAGAGTCTACCCTCACCTACCTTAGAGAATGTATAGTGTGTGCTTTGTATCATCTTTCTTGCTCTTGTAGTGAGCCAGCAGAGTGATACAGAGTGCAACTTCCACTGCAGTTTGAAAGAGAAAAATGTTTTTCAAAATGCAGTTGTATGTTAAAAAGTATCATTATTTGTAATGACTGAATTGCTGTTCGGTATTCTGTTGATCCTGAGAGATGCATTAGATCAGAGCACATGGATTTATTGGAGAAATTGATATCATCAGAGCAACAGATGAAGCAGGCCATTGGAGCAGTTCCATGAATAAAGTAAAAATTTTAGAAAAGAAGGAAGCAACTACAAAGAGAACAAAGGAATCAGTTGCAGAAGCAATGCTGAAGAGCATTTTGAACAGGTACCACTTGCTGTCTCTTATTTTATTTGCATCCTAATAATTCAGTGTTGATGTTTCTCCAAGGGATAAACAATTTTTTGAGAAATAAAAGAAATTTCTAGAGGCTTCTGCAAAATTACAAGGAAAATGGTATACCAATAAAATAACTTACAACTTTATAATGAAATCTGCATGAGGATTATCCTGTCCAATGCATATGGAAATTTTCCAAATTAGTAGGTTTACTAAATATCTTTGTAGAAGTCCATTTTGAAAGAGATTGTAGCACTCCAAATTTTTTTTTATTCCTCCTTTTTTTAATTCCTTCTTTTTCTACTTTTGCAAACATACAGAACACTACAACTCATTATCTGAAGACTAGGAAGCCTTAAAGAATTGTGAAAGTTCCAACTGTGTCCAAGTGTGCTTCAACATGTTTCTTGGTTGTTTTATTATTCAGATTAGATTCAGAAAAGATTCTCATTTTCAGGGATGCAAAGCGATAGCTGCTCTTTGTGRGTGCTCTCTTCAGCAGTAGATTCAGAGGCCAGAGTTTACAGCACTGTAAGTTCTGAAGTATTTTTGTGGTGACCAAGACTTTTGAAACACTTGCTTTACGTTTAACTTGTACTTGGAAAGTACTTCTCCTTCTAGCTGGTTTTCAAGATGCAGTGTATAACATTATACAGCAAGTTTGTGTGGAAAATATGCTGATTCCTTCACAGCTGAAGTCTTGAATTATTGTTTCATTTTGGTTTGTTTTCTTTTTCTAATTTGGCTTTTACTCTGGTACTTTTTAGCACAATAAAAATAGAAGGAAAATAGAGGAGGAAAAAACACAAATTCCTACTCTTGCCTTCTCTCATAGCTCATTGACCTACAAGGTAGTGCTCAAAGTGAATTACATAAATATGAAAAATTACACTTTTTCATTGTTTTATTAAAGAAGTCTTCAGTACTGCTAACTAAAGTAATTTAAAGACATTGTGAAACATGTTCACCCATGCCTTGAGGATTCAGTTTATTCCTTTCTTTTGCAGAACAAAGGAGAAATAATTTAATTGACCTCGAACATGTTTTATTGCCAAAAATCCTCTGTTCACTATTGAAGATTCATGGGGCAGTTACTCACATTTCCTCAGGAGAGACCAGCAATTCTGAAGAAAAGAAGAAAGATTTCTGAATATGCAAAAGTTTAATAGAAGGCTAACAAAGTTAAAAGCCATCATTCTTCCTCCTAATATCCCTACGTTGCTCTTTGGCAGTGCTGTGTCTGCAGTCTCCAACATCAGTTAACAGTGTATTATTTTTATTGTTTCTGAGGCACTTGTGATCAATAGAAAGAAAGCAATTTACATATGGGTTGCCAGCTGCTCAATCGTGCAACAAATGGATGATACAATACATCCTTCTATTTTTTTTTTTTTTTACAATGAAAAAAGTGTACAAATGAAACAAAGGACATCAAATATAAAAGCTCGGCAGCATAACAATCTCACTTTACATATTTTCAATTGCTTTACTAAAAACAACAACAAAAAAAAACCATTCAGGTCTTTAGCATGTTAGTAAGGACTTTAAAAAAATAATTTAAAAAAAACCCCAAAACTTTGATACATGGGAAATAAAATTCAAAATTAGAAATATATAAAACTGACATTTAAATAGGTAGCTCTGCCCATTGGTAGACACTTCAAGGATTAAAGAGTCCTGCTTTGTTATCTCTGTAATTTTTGTTGCAGATATTCTTGTCTGTTCACAGCAATTGTAACTTTTTATAAATGAGCTCTGCTCTCTCATTCCCACTTGCTTTCATCTCTTCTGAAGACCTTTCTTACACCTTTCTTACCCCCCCCCCATTGATCTTTCTCAATGTTATTTCTTTTTCTCATTGCTAAAAATATTTTAATTKTTTTTTTCCATGTGGACACCTAGTTCATTTGACTTGTCTCTAACAGTTCTTTTTCTTGATATAAAATAGAAATGTAAACATGCAAAATATAAGTTTCTTTAGAGCTTGACACATAGTCTACTAACATTGGCTAATAAGAGACTAATAACCACAAATGCCTTGCAGGAAAACAAGTGTGCAGTTTAGCATATGGAAGTATGTATGAGYATTTGTGTAATTGAATGTAGGTACAAAAAAAATTTATCAGACTACATAAAATTTGTTTAGTTCTAATTTTCTTCCCTGCCATCACCATCCACTGTATCCTGCTCATTGCCTTATTTCAAAAATCATCGATGTAGATGGGTTAAATTTTCCCTCCATAAGAAAACAATGTTTGAATCCTCTCCCAGCTTTCTAAAGATTCTGAGGAACTCAAAACCAAAAGAACTTGGAGAGTTTTTAGTCAGCTTTACAAAAAAAAAAAAAAATAAGTGAACTCATGAAGGGGGCAGAGGCTTTCTTTTCACTGATTTTGACAAGAAAAGCACTTCTTTGAATGCATAGTCTCCAGGCTTTCTGTTTGAACTATGTCTATCACTACAGAAGTCAGCTGTGAGACTGCCAGGATAAAAGAAAGCTGTGAGGGTCAATCAGGCACAGTTCCAAAAGTTATATTGAAGCACAACCTTGTGACAGATAAATAGAAAAATGCTTTAAACACTTAACTGCTAAATCATAATCTGGCCATTGGCATTGCCTCAGTAAATGGAATGAGGAATCATCCTTGAGGAGGGACGGTGATGTGTTGGAGTTGGTCCAGAGAAAGGTGCCGAAGCTGGTGAAGGGTCTGGAGCATGTCTGACGATGAGCAGCTGAGGAGCTGTTTAGCCTGGAGAAAAGGAGGCTCAGGGGTGACCTTATCAATCTACAGCCATCTAAAGGAGGGTGCAGATAGGTGGGGTTGGCCTCTTCTCACAGACAACCACTGACAGGAAAAGAGGGCACAGTCTTTATCTGCACCAGGGGAGGTTTAGGTTGGACATCAGGCAGAATTTGTTCCAGAAAGGGTGATTGGGCATTGAAATGAGCTGACATAGGGGGTGGAAGAGTCACTGTTCCTGAGAGTGTCAAAGAAAACACTGGCTGTGGCACTCAGTGCCATGGGCTGTTTGACAAGGTGGTGTTTGGTCATAGGTTGTACTCGATGACCTCAGGAGTCCCATCCAACATACTTGATTCTGTGATTCTAAAAAAGGTGATTTTTCTTTTCTTTCTCATCCTCCCTTTTCTTTCTTCCCTTTTTCTTGACATGACAACCCTAATCTAAGTTACTCACGGTGTGGAGTAGATACTCCTCCCCATGAGGAGTGAGGAATTTAGGTTTCAACAAGAGYGTTGTTGTATTTTCTCCTTAACTAGGCCCACGTTTTCCTTTGTGACAATTGCTTGTAGAGGGAATGGAAGTCACCATCTTATATAAAAGAAATATTCAAACCCAACTTTTTAAATTGTCACTAGGATCTCATAAAATATRAATTTTCTAATTCTTCTGATATTAATTATTTATTTTAAAATCACTTATTATGTTCTCGTTTCATATGTGTGTAATTTATCTTTGAGTGGTCATAAAATGTTTATAGATTATTTTCTACCTATTAGGACCTGATAAAATTCCTGTCCATCTTAAATGAGATGGTTTCCCTACCAAGTGTGCATACAAATCTCTTCATGAGATAAGTTTTCTGTTCTAAAAATTTTTATCAGATAGGAGGAAAAGAATTTTTTTAATAGTTTCATGCACATCTTGGAGAAATTAAGACAGTAATTAGAAAGAAAAATGGATCATTGTCACATGAAAAAGAATARTCATTTTATATGATGAATTTTGATTTGATTACCCAAGAAAAGTAATGAACTCACGTCATGGAAATAATCAGTGTTAATAGACTCTCATTTTTCATTATCAACAGGGGAAAATAATTTCTATCGGTATATCAAAAGGACTTCATTTTAACATTGCTTATTGTAAGTATCAAAGAACCTCTCAGTTTTGAGGGTCTCTGGGTTTTTGTAAGACATTTAAAATTTTGAAGTATACTACAAAAGGGAAAATACTCTGGTAGCTAATAAGACATGAAAATCCAAATAATAAAAGAGAAATTGAAAGTACATCTCAAAGAAGAATGTATAATGCATCATCAGAGAACGGTTTCATAGATGAATAGCAATTTTTTACATAAACAGTACTAAATGAACCAGGCAGATAATGCTATTCCTTATTCCAAATTTTTAGCAAAATTTTATAGCTCAAAGTAGAAAACGGAAAAATCAATAATGATTGAACCATTCTGTTMAAACTACTAAGTCTTGGTATTGCATTTATATTTTCTACATATATTTAGATATCTTTCTTATATGCACATATATATCTGTCTTCGTTTCATCTACATAAGAGTTAATTTTTTCTCAACAGCTGTTACACTGATGCGTTTTGTATATGGAATTCAAATAGTGTTGATAAAACACCATTGTTTTGGTTTTTCAAATCATGTTTATCCTAAATCAAGGACTTTTTTCTTCTTTCATGGTCTGCCAGTGAGGATGACAMAAAAAATTGAGAAGGAGCAAAGCTGAGAAAAGTGACCCTAGTTTACCAAAGGGAAGTTCTACACCACAAAACATCATGTCCACTATATAAACTGGGGGATTTATTGAGAAGACGGAACAATCTTTGTTCACAGGAGGTGGATCTGACATTGGTCAGCAGGTATTGAGCAACTGCATTGAACATCACTTGTTTTTTCTTTTTTTGTTATTGTTATTTTTATCATTTGCCATTATACTGTGTTTTAATTTATTTTAAATTATTAAAATTTTCTCACCTCAATGTACAAGTTTTGTGAACCTCCTCCCCATTCCACCAGGGTGGGTGGGAGTGAGGGGGATTTGAGTGACTGGCTTTGTGGTGTTTAATTTCCAGGTGGGCTTAAACCATGACAACATCATATAAATCTATATAAATATAAATATAAATGTGTGTGTGTGTGTGTGTGTGTGTGTGTGTGTGTGTGTTTGTATACATATATGTGTGTGTATATGTTTATATCTATATATCCATTTACATACATACACATTTATATTTATGGAGAAAAATAGCAAACTGTACATTTGGTTTTGCTCCCGTTTGCTGCATGACATTCCAGTTTTAAATTATTGTAMTGGAAAGATTTTGTTCAGCTTTCAGCGTTTAAACTGCCATCCTGGGTAATGTGCTGTCACTGAGAAAAGAAAATCTGTAAAATCTATTGAAGAATGATGCTGCATCACATCTTTTAAATGTGACCAAATATCATTTTCAAAATACCATAACCGGTAGCAGATTCATGCGTTCTTCTTTTATCAATATAGTCAACTGCAAAGGGATAGTAAATATCACCTTAAGTATTCACTGGAATTTAACAAACAAATATCTTTTGGCTGTGGTTGTATTTCATCTGAATTTCTCTTCCACAGTGGTGAAAGTGATTCCGGTTTCTACTTGATTGTTTACAGTAAATAGGCAATAATGAGATCCGGATCCTACCCAGATACATTGAAAACAAACACACACACACTGCTTGGTAAGTGTTTTTAAAGACAAGGTTTTGAAAACTCTAGCTATACAATACACATGCAATGTAGTAAAGCAGGCAAGGTTTTCTTTGAAACTTTGCAGTTAAGACCACATGCATCCTTTGTGGGTTTATCATCCGGCACAATGAGACAAAAATTAGTTTTCCCTTTCACTTATTCCAGCAAAAGCTGTCATTCATCGAGGAAGCTGGCTGGSAGACAAAGAACCTCCCACAAAGAAATAACCTGGAAACCCCTTCAGCWTTTTTTTATCCCCTCTTATCTTCTCTTTTAAGTACATCTTTTCCTGAACAAATTCAAAGACACAAAGAATCATTAGATTTTTTAACCTTTCCTTAATTTTTCGTCACTCCTGAGAACACCACATAAATGACCTCCAATGGTCTTAACAGAAGTTGCAAATGGTTCCAGATTCTAGCCAAAGAGATCATACCAATTATGCATATACAAATTTGAACCTCTTGAAAAACATTCTCTATTGAAAGTTCCCATGCCATAAATGAAAAAACTCTTACGTGTGCAACTGAAAAAACATATAAGCAAAGGCTGTATTTGGAGTGGAAGATGTTTGAGGATGGTCGAGACTCTGGCTTGTGCTCCAGACAAACACAGTTATCATTACAGACACAAGTTTGCAGGGTTTGTAAACCAAAAACCAGTAAGAAACCTCATGTCATTCATTCATGGAGTGCCATCATTGCAGAATACAGGGAAAAGGCAAAATAAAAAAAAAATATAAAGTTATTAACATGAGCAAGAACAATTATTTTCTAGAGGTAGCAATAGATTAAACTKAACAATAAAAAATGCTCAGTGCATCACACTGGTCCATTTATTCATACACTAACATATCAAAGAGTATTTTAACATGCTCAGTACCCTTACAATGGTTTGATTTACCACCTGTCCAAGATTTTTTTTATTAAAACCAATGAAAATTCTTCCTCTCTTTTTCCTTTTTTTTGAATTTTAGAGAGATAAAACAATACTTCCCTCACAGGACATGACTGTCTAAGGGCACGACACTGGTCACAGCTCATGTGCCTACACAACAGCTGAGAGATATTGTTTGCCTCAGTTGCACGCATTGTCACTTTTTGACGGCTCAAAGCCTTCAATACAGTGAAATTTTTGCTCAACATTGTCTGCATCTGTACATTCACAGCTTCACAGTAAATCTCCAGGGACGAAAGCTTCCAGCAGTTAAAGCTTCTTAGGCTTCTTCTGAAGAACTGGAGCACATGTTTTGAAGTGCCATTCCATAATTTGCYTGCACAAAATATACATTAAAATACTGCTTTTCTACTCTTTACACTAGCGCTCCAGTATTTTGAGGCTTACTGTATTGAGGATAAATGGGAACAAACTATGATTTTCATGCATTGAATCTATACTTCACTGTAAAACATTAATAGTAATATTCACTATATTGCAGGTCAGCATCAGATAAGACAGCCATAAACAGCAAAAATAGAGAATCCACTATTCCCTTATACTGTAATTCTTATCTTAGAGAAGCAGGTACAATGTTTCYTACAAGGTTTTGTCTCGTGCCATGATCATGGGTTTTCCTTTTGACTTGAATTACGGGTTTTGAATTTACGTATATGTGCACGTGTAACACTGTCCTTATTGTTGTCCTTTAAAGAAGGTCACTATTTGAATATCTTTCAGATTTTTCTGTCCCTTCAGACACAATTTATCTGATGGGTAGTTTCTGGTGTCAGTATCATTCCATAAGGAAGGATGTGAAAATTACTTAATTACTTGCAGTAAAGATAAATAACTTCTGTTTAATAACATGTAACAGCTTTTATTTCACATGGATTTTTTTATCACATTCAGTTCATGCTCTACTGTACACTGTGTCAAAACACTGATAATTAATAAAAAACAAATTTAGAAATATACTAATTTTTTGCTTGGCAAATTCTCAATAGTCTTGTAAAAGAGCGGAATGAAAGGGCCTAAATTAGACAGYCAAATCAATCTTTGTCTCTTTTCAGCTGTTTGCTGTTTGGCTTTTTTTTTGTGGAAGGGAGGTTGTTATGTTTTTTGTCTTCAGTGATCTCAAGCAGACAGTCTTTTATTAGAATTCAGGGAGACAGCTACATTTACAAGGCTGGCTTTCAGTGAAATCCACCTTGATRGAACTATGTTCTTTCCAAATATTTTGTTTATAAAGCGTATTCTCACAAGTAATTTTTTACTTGTAATTCACTCAGACTTCAATGACAACCTGTTCATCATACTTGACAAATTTAGAATTCTTTCTTCTTTTACCTGCCAAACAACTCATTTATTCTACTAAAATTCAGTTATCAAAACTCTTTTGGTTATTATGCCTTCAATAAACTAAATATTGTTCCTGTGTGTCCCTGTTTGTTYGTGCACTCATGGTCTGATTCTGGTCTTTCATTTAGAGTCAAAGCTTGTCAGGATTTTTTTATGTACCCAACAAGAAGTACCAAGTGAAGGACAACAGCGGTGGCATAAGCTAAAATACAGGATTCTCCTCCTGAACATCATGGAACTCTTGTTTATCATGAGGATGAGCAAAGACTGGCAGCAGTTGCCCAGAGATAGAATCTCTGTCTTGGGGATTCTCAGAGCTCTCCCAGATCCATCTGTGCATGATCCTGGACAATGGGCTCTGGACGGCCCTGCTTGAGCATGGGAATGGAACCACATGAACTCCRGAGATCCCTTCCAGCTTCAGACATTCCGTGATTCTTTGATATGACCTCTGGCATTTTGCTGATTCTAATTCCTGTGTATTATACCTAAGAGACATGATCTGAACACATCATCTWTAAAAGCCTAGAGAAATAAAGGAACATCATTAAAATTTTAAATAGCCTGCCACTGGATCAACATAMTAAAGAACAAAATGTCTTCTCACTTGACTTTAATGCTTCTTAATAACTCAGAATATCTACATCTAGATAATTTTAACAGTATTATCCCTTGCTCAATTAGCAGGTATTTCTGGAAACTTGTTTTGTTTTGTCTTTAGTTCTGCTCAAGGAGAAGCAACTTTCTGAAAAGATTAAACAATGTTGTGAAAATTCTGAATATTTGAAAAAAAATATGCTCAGTGTATTTATTCATCATTTCCCAGGGAAAAAAAAAAAGTAAAAGGAAAGGAAAAATAGTTTTGATTTTAAGGACTAGGTATTTTTCAGTTACTTCTGTTTAAATTCTCTGCACTGTCCGTCTGTAACTGTTTTTACATAAGTTCATGTCACCTGCTACTTGAAATAGACAAAATATTATTCCAGTCTGCAAAAATCAATCAACTCATAAATCTGAGTTGATTAAAATAACGGAACAAATAGTCTTAGACTTTCAAATAGTCTCTATAGGCAATATATCTAGACAAATAGCCTTTGTATTTCAGGTGCCTGCGGAGAGTTCATGTGTATTGAGAGTYAAGCTTTTGTGACAGATGCAYAAGTGCCAAGGTGCGGCTCCCTGCTCAGCTCAGCAAAGATTATCCGTGTGCAGCTGCAGTGGCATTGCTTGTTGCAGCCTGCTCAGGACCAGAGGGAATGTGGCACATTTGGGTGCCGTATGAGGGCAGCAGCTCTTTCTCAGTGCTAATTAGAGATAGATCCATACGTGTTTTCCCTGGTAGGGAAAAGTGAAATGCTCAACCTGATTTCAGAATTAAATTGTGTAAAGTCTCAACAGAAGGTGAAAGACAGAAACAAAGAAAAAAAAAGCCAAAGAAAAATGAAAGTAATATGTAAAAAGACTTTCTAAAAACTGCAGTTAGTCTGACTTAGAGAACTTCCTGCTGTGTATTTGAACATAGTCCTATGCAGGACAGGGTCAATACATTTAAGAGGCAAAATTATATATACCACAGAACAATATGTTGTCACAACCTTAATCTGGTATAAATTTTTGTTGAYATTTTAACACAACAGGTTTTAACTTTGAAGTCTACTGAATTTTGTTAATCAGTCATTGACCAAGGAGAAGAAATTACATCTCTGTATGTTTACTTCAAMCTGAATTTCAAAAGAAGCTTGATTCTCTTCGCTTTATCAGTTGATTAAGGCATTTTGTATTGTATACTCATCTTTTTATTTGCAAGTACATTATAATTTGGGGAACATGAACAATTAAAAAGTGACTTTTTATCTGTATATAATGCTTAGGGTGTTTTATTACTGCACAATACACTTTAGAAGAAAAGCACTTCCAAGAAGTAATGAAACCAAGGCTAATGTGGCAATTGTGGTGTATTAAATGTGGGCACAGCTAATTGTGCATGTTCTATGTGAATCAGTCTTCTGATAAAATTCATTAAGAATGCCCATTAAAGAAATTGGCAATTACATTACCTTTTAGTCAAATGTCTCCTTTTTAAAAACATTGTTAGTATTGTGAGAATTCTGTTTAGTGAGCTCATTGCACAGGTGTATTGACAGTAATTCAGTGAAGCAATTTGAAAGTCTTCAAATTATCTAACTTTAAGGACATTTAATAAGGTGTAGGAGTTCATCAGATTCTAACTCCTCCCTTTGTATTTTTAAATATCACATTTATGTACTTAATAAAAAGAAATGTTAGACTACAAAACCTGTGAATCTGTAAAAAATCCTAACATGTAGTGGCTTGCAAAAGGTAAGAAAAATAGAAATTAYGGTAGTAGCCGCATTTTGAAGGGTTTGTGTTCAACTTAGGAATACAATAGAAATTATTGATGGTATGCAGACCCTGGCTCCTCGGGGGAGTTGAGGAATTAGCATTATAATAACAATAATCCAATTCTATTCCAGAAGAAGGAAGCATACTTTTAAAAGCTAGCCTTTAAAAATGTCATATTTTTTGGGAAAGCATCAATGGCCCAGTTTGAAATTCAGTACACTAAATGTAGTTCAGAAAACATTGATAAAATAATGCCTCATGTTTCTGCTCTATTAATTCTCTATTAGCAGTCTTCTGACTGAAAAAAAAAAAACAGTTCAAGTGTCAAGTTAAATTGCATTTTGCATGAGGACTCTTCAAATAACAGGAAAAGTGGTAGGTGTTCAGAGCAAAACTTCATGACAAAGATCTATAGAGGTTATACAAAGTCTTTGTTTCAATTATACAGTGTTTGTAGCTCAGAAACACTGATTCATGCTCTAGAAATTCAAGTATCAAAATCAGGACAGAATTCTGAGGTTTTCTCTTGCCTGAAAATGAAGAGCTTTCTAAATTTAGAGGGAATATAGATTTGCTAATAGAACTTTAAGGTACAACTCATTAAGTGACTGAAGTACATAAAGCTGGCCTTAGGCAAAACTGAAGTTCTTGCATCTAAATCCAAATTACCCCTAAAATAGTTCATGAACTTATATAACACTGGAGATGCCAACATTTAAGGTATGTACAAACATTTAATAGAACATTCAATAGATATAATACATCACAATTCTTCACATAAAAATCCACCACATCAATTTTTGTGCTTTTGAGGATACCCATTACAGGCTAGAACAGCTTGTACCTCATGCACACCTCCAGGTCAAAACAAAAATTTTTCTGCCAGTGCTCTCCAGACACTGAAGTGCCAGCCTTTGGGTCAGGCTTTTGTTATTATTTATTTATTAAATGTTGAGGTAGTTGCTGTATTTTAAAGCAGATATGAAGAAAAGAGCAGTACATACACAACAGCTAGGGAACTGAGCCAGAGGTGAGTATCTTGTACCCAGCACTCTTCCTGGCCCGAGGATGTTCAGGTCATATCTTTCACCACCAAGGAAAATGTCAGGCTATGAGGAAGGCCAAAGGGGAGCTTTCTCTCTGCATTTTTCACCTGCTTTGTCGCAACTCCACCACTTGTACAGGAAAGAGAATATTGACAGGAAGGATACATAGACCACAGCTCTGATGTTTCTGGTTATCACAGTCTTGGAAGGGGGAGCCAGGGCTTCAGCTTCTGCCCAATAAATTATTTCAATATTTTGTTCAGTAATTGTACTGACTAAGGCAAAAGCTTGACAAGAAGCATCATTCATCTGGCCAGACCATTTCCACTTATCTTCAGAAGAAAATATGCTGGACAGACAGTGAATAGGATATTGAACCAAAGCTCTATGTGATACATGTTTGTTTAAGCTCAGGATTCTATCAAACAATTTTATTTACTTGAAATATTTCAAGTTACATATAATGTGCATTAACTTTATAAGTGTCAATAACAACTAAAATCAATGTGTGAAATTCAGATTTGATAAATAGTTTGAAGGATTTTTTTTTTTTTTTTTTGTGAGATACAGAAAGCTCTCCTACCTTGGGATCTTATTTCATGTTTTGCTATTCTGTCTTTGAGAGACAGCTGGAAGCTAGGGGTTTTAACTGTAGGTCTTTTGTCTTTTGGGAAATTTAGTTTTGCAACTGGCCATTTTGTAACAGATGTGGCTTTCACTTACTAACTAAATTAAAAATTGCACTTGTATTATTGGTATGCAGTGTAGGTGAAGATTATGTCAGGGGACCACAGAGGAGGAAGAGCCTTTTGGTGAAACTGTTCTACTTATTTAAAGATTGATATACAAAGAACATWAAAATGTTTCCAATCTCTACATATGTATTTCATTAAAACACAAAAATTATATGAATTAGGAACAAAATAACCCATCTTAAAAAATCTTCCTTATCCATAGTATCTTCTTTCCCTCAAGTTTTGCTTTCTGTTCTCATACTTTTAAGGTTGCCCTATTGAAAATAAAGCTCTATGAAGGCTCCTTCTTCTCACAAGAAATATTCTTCCCTTGCAATTGCAACCAGGCATTTATTTTTCCATCTGAAGTCTCCCAGAGCACTGTCTTCTTGCAGGATTCTGCCTGTTTAGCCAGCTCTCATGTGAGTTTATAAAACACTATGTTGAGTTTATAAAACACTATGTTAAGTATAGTAATGCAAACTATATCTTCAAGACAGCAAAGATTTTAATTGTTTTCTATAGGAACTTTTTCACAAATGTGAAGGGAACTAAGAGATGTTTAGCTTCAAATACTCCTTATAAATCTGATATTGATTGTGGGCACATGAAATCCTGAGTCAAGTACAGCTTTAGTCTTCCCCACACAGCGATTCTGCTGTATATTTGGGGATAAATAGAAAGGGTGTTCTTTTATTCACACAAAAGGTAAACCATTACTGGATCTTTCCTCTGTCCYCTCTATGGAAGGAAGCCAAAGAAGAGTTCTTTCCCAGAGGTGCAAAACATGTTTTTTAACACCTCATCTCTGTATTCCCTTACCATCTAGGCTTCTAGAGAATCTGAACTACTCCAACTCAACAGCCTCTAGGCTATTAAGTACAACTGTTTACCTTATCCTAAAGCACTGTCATTTTCTGAGGATTTACAATAAACCAAGATAAACAACACGTAATGAAATCTACAGCTGTGTGCATAAAAGATGCTTTTCAAAACAAATCCTTCCTTGTTAATACAGGACTTTATGTGTATATACATCATAGCAATCTGAGCTCTGGAAGTAAAAGTTATCATTTTACATGCTGAGATTTGTATTTTACCTATTCATTTTCAACTGTGTTAATACTTTCCTGAAATCCCAATCCATCAAAGTGATTATTCGCAGAAGATACTCGTTGCTTTTAATTGTAAATGTCAGCAAGACAAATATAATTGAAATACTCTTTCCAACCAAGTTCACATCTCTAAAGTTTATTTTATGTTAGGCTGAATTAGGCATCTTTCATGTAAGATRTTGAGAGGGGTGGGAGAGGGCAGGGAAAAGACATGCTGAGGATACATAGTATAGAGGAAAACATTCATAGCTCATGTTCTACCAATAATCTTAAACACCAACCTAGAGCCTCGGAATTTTTATWGGAGCAATAATTATTAAATTTCATTGTCTGATCCACCTATGGCCTATTTGCAAGGCTGTTAATTATGTGTGATAGCTACTGAAATGAAAAACAGTAGGCTGTTTTCATAATGGCCACCAATATTATGCTATTATTTTTCTTAACTGAACAATAATTTGAATATTTTGCTTGGTATTTTCCTGATTTCAGTTGATTTAACAACTACAGGAACTAAATTGTACAAACTGTGTATATCATGCATTGGTCAGGTTTCTTGCCTCTTGATTCACCATTCATGCCAGACYTGTGAATATAAGCAGCATAGCCAGACTCACCAAAAGGCTTTTTCCTAATGAACAGTCTTGCATTTTCCTTTTGTCTAGGAAATTCTTTATACTATCGTAATACACACTCTTGTCTCTTTCATATTAGTTCAAGCTGTCACTTCAGTAAAATGTCTAAATATCACAGGTTTAAAACATAAACATGTGCTTACATGCTCTGCTAAACTAGGAACCAAATTTTTAGAAAAGTCGATTAGAAAATTCAGGGGAAATAGTCCCAACATGTCTTTTTAACACTAGATGTAAAACAGAGTTTTGATCATTTTGCATGATCAAAAGCAGAGTTTTCACTCTTCACACCAACTCAAGCAGAGTTTTGAAACTCAAGCAGAGTTTTCACTCTTCACACCAACTTTCCCAAAGTATCTTATTCAAAATCCACTCCATTATTGCTAAGTTTCTCAGGGTCTATTCTATTCTACGCTATATTCTGTTTTTCTTTCTGTATCCTACTYCCTCCCCCTGGTTATATTCCTGGACCCAGGCAGTACTTTAGAGAAACCAGTCTACCCTTGCAGAGAGACACGCTGATATCTGATAAGAAACATCTTCACTTGCYGATCAGCAAGTTACAATCTGGTAACATTTTCCATCTTGCTCTGTGAAAATAAAATGATTTGTTATATGTAAGAGAGAGATCATCAATGTAATATGAATAGACTGTCGAGCAAGTAGCACATAACCAACTTAATGCTTAGCAAGTAATGTTGTGTGCTTTCAGATTTGTTGTCCGCTGATCACATGCAAGATGGACAAATGAGATAATAATGCAAATAATTGCAACACGTCTGGGTTACTWTACAATATGTAATTATTATTTTTCCTTCAACTTTTGGATATGAGACACATAAATTGAATAGAATATTCAGTAGTACTTCCAGCAAAGAAAATACATCAGTTAATTAACCATACTTTGTGCCTTGAATATGTTTGAAGAAAGACAGGGGGTGGTTAGTAAAACATATAGCCTCAAGCAACACAGTGCCTTTGCAGTTAGCCTAGATCTTTATGTGCATAAATTATATTGGGTTAAATAGTTGACATTTTCAAATTACAGTATTTACTTTGCCTAGTGATTTTGAAAGAATGCTTCTTTTTTAATACCTTGTCACATTCCAGAAGCACAACTGCTTTGGTTACATTTCTTACTTGTGGGATGCACATGCAAAAACACATGCACAGTTTATTAACCCAAYAAGTTAGATAACCAGATTTCATTAGTGCAAATACACTGCGTTTAAATATTTGACACTGAAGGGATATACAGCAAAAGAGCTTGTAATTTCTATGCCATTGACATTGGAACTATGAAAAGGAGGAAAGGAGGAAGTGGGTGTCTGCCTGTCCAAATTCTATCACACATAAAAAATTACTATAGATGAATATAGCTGTGAGGGCTTTATTTATTTTTGTCATTGTGTTGGCACATAATTGCAGTAATTTGACTGGGGACATTCCACAGCTAAACAATGTCACTGACTACATCATCAGCAAAAATACTCATAGATTTTACACTGAACCATAATCCATCCTAGCTCAATAAATGTATGTGATAATATATCTTTCTATRGAAAATTCAGACATATGCAGTAATTATCTAACTTCTAAAAGCAATGAAATAATGTTAAATCCATATGTAAAATACACTGACAGCTCTCTGTCAATTGTCTCTATTTTACAAATCCTTTGCTCAGAGCAAACGATTTTAACATATTTCTGTTGATTTACATTTTTGAGATATCAATTCTTGATATACCACCAATGGTGTCCGTACGATAAATTTTAACAAGCCAGGCATCACTTCATGAGAAAAACTTGAAATTATGAATTGGTTCTGTATTTCCTAAGAATCTATTTTAGCATATATAATATKATATTATATGTGTGAGTTATTGCAGATTACTCATCCTTAGAAAAGGTATGAGAAGTTTATGGGATCAGTCATAYTAAGTCTCTTTTTTATTTGTATTTTATTATATTTAAAGTGACTTTTGGGCATTTCCAGTTTGATAAAATACCAGAATATTCACATATTCAAAGTGAGCTATGAAGTTGGTTTTTGTAAGCAGTAACAGAACATGATTTCAGAAAGTATTTAAGTGAATTATTCAGCAAACTTCAGATACATATTTCTAGAGAGAGAGAGCAATGCTCTCATTAGAGTGAGGTATGTGACATACTAAATGGGCTTGGAATAAAAGCTCCAAAAATTTGAAAGATACATTCCTTATGGAATACACAAAATTTTGCTGAGAAAAAAATTGTTGTTTTGCCTTCTATTTGCATCTAAGTATTATTCTGTAAGGGAAAATGGAGAAAAAATTAATGAGATGACCAAGAAAAATTAATCTATAAATCCAGGAAAGAGATTCATGATAACATCAGACATGAAGTACTCAAAAAGTAATTAATAAATACATTTTTAAGAGCCACACAGTAACAATCATTTTGAAAAGATAGGGGGAAAAAAAGAAAACTAGYAAAATCTTATTACAATTTAATCTGAAATATCCTGTTTCTTAAATTGTTCTGGGTTTTATCACTTCAACAGTTGATTGAAGAATACAAAATCTCTCAGTATGGGAGGTCTATGGAATTTCCTCTCCAGACCTGTTCAGAAACTATGGTATTTCAAATTTGGTTTTAGCCTAGCTTTGACAATTGAAAGGTGATATGTCAATAAAATGGGCATTTTGCAAGCAGGCTATAATATTTTGGTTGAATATTCGAAATGGTATTATATTAGTGCAAAAAAATGAAAAAGGAGATGTGATGTATTTTTGGTCTGTCAAGTGTTACCAGACAATTTTTTAAGTGGCTGAACTTCTTGATGTTAGTGGGATGTTACTGTATAAATGGGAAAAGGAACGGGAATGCCTAGTAACCTAAAAAATCCAAAGACAAGCTTCTTATTTTGCATTTGTTACAAAAAGATGAGTTAATACTGTCCACAAGTTAGTTAATCACCACAAAATTCTGAAGGAAATTGTATCATTGAGATAACATTCTACTATTTCAGTTACTTTGGGCTCAGATGTGGTATTAAGTGGAGTTAAAGTGAGTTAATTTTAGAGAAACCTCATTCAAGCAATTGTTAAATCCAATGTGACACCTACAATATATATTATTGCTATACATAGCAGAGGAGGTAGGGGAAACAAAGTACTGTCATTCTTGAAGGAATGTGGTAGGATGGGAAGCTACTAATTTGTATAGACTCATCTGATAGCAGTTCAAGAGGTACAGAGTGAACTGATTATCCACGGGATATTAATGCAATTTTKTTAGGATGGAAATTTAACAAGAGATTGCCATCACTTTCATAGCAGACAAATCTCTGCTAATTAATACAGAGGCAAAAAAATAAGTGACTCTAGGTCTATGTGAAAATTTGCCAGGAGAAAAAAAGTCATTTGTCTAAGAAAATGTGCTTTTTCWGTTAATACAGCAAGTAATACCTGTCACTGAGCCAAGAAAACACATTGCTTAAAGTGTAAAATAGATCCTTAACTGTAAGATCACAAGAGACATTTGTTGTCTCTTTGTTTAGTCTTGGCTTTTCTCTCTGTTTAAGCCTCAAGTTGTTGTATCGTTATGTGGATTATGCAAGAGACAAA
>NW_026623247.1:1735178-1747607 GCF_030028575.1 Malurus melanocephalus
AAAAAAAAAAAAAAAAAAAAAAAACAAAGAACCAAAACACATTAAAATAATGAAATTAATTGTGTATTTTCTTTACTGTATTTGTAGTTCAAAGTACGTTTTTGTTGCTAACATCCATGCTACATGTGTCTTTAAACATGCAGAGCTTTTCAGCACAAAATTACAGGTTAGAAAATATGCCTACCCAAAGGCAATGTCAAGAGGTTGGCTATCATTACAAGGAATAAATTTTGACTTATGCAAGATTACAGAGTGCTAGAGAGCATCCCAGTATAAAAAAAAATAAGTGGGTATCTATAGGATAAAAAGAAAATGAACATTTTTAGTACTAAAGTTTTTTTGTCAGACACTCCACCATGAAGTCTGAGAGCAATTGGCTTATTTACTAGGAAAACACATGCTGTTTTTTCTCTGGTGATTATTTTTTCCAGTAGATTTCAGTTAATTAGTAAAGAAATACAAGACAAAAATGAGAGAAGAGCTTCAAAAGTGGCACTTTGCATTTACCAGGCACAAAGAACATAACTTGGTATAGCATCAGGTCAACATGTCAGAACATTATGTCCCCTTCCACAGAAGGCAATTGCATTATAGAAACATTTCTGAAGCTCTACTAAAGTGGAAAGACAGTGGGAAATTTCTGTTCTTAGAAAAAAGGAAAATGAAAAATTGACAGTTTGAAGTAAATCTATCACCTAAATTTACTAAAAAGTCCCCTGTGTCATTTATGGAAGTGGGCCATTAAGTACTGACAGGTTCTATATATGGATTTTGCAAAAAGGAGAAAGCTGAAGTATTTCTATGAAGCTGACATTTATTGCTACTACTTATAAGCATCATATATGACAAACAATTTTCTGTTACAGCTATTGAGGCATCGTAGAACATATGTGGAGTACCTGGTTTATCTGRAGTAATCACTTCAGTTAATAGCCCAAGCATTCCTTAAGGAAAATCCAGCTGAAGAGCACAATAACTGCTTTGTATTGCCTAGCATCAAACTGAGGAGCATTATACTTCGTGCCTACAGAAATTTGCAAGTCAACATGTAGAAAACTTTAAACTAGAATGGGGAAAGGAGAAAGGCAATTTCCTCTTTCATTTTGATGCTACATCAGTAGTCTACACTCCCTAGGAAGTGCCTAAATTCAGTGGAGGAAGAGATGACCCTCCAAAGAGTGCTCTGCAGTAGTCACCTGCTGCATGTGTTCTTGAGTCACTCTGAATTTYGTGTCTTCTAAAGTTCATCCAGCTGCTGAATGTACTGTTTCCTTGCTGTGGAGGTCAAAGCTGCTGCAGAGAAGGAGCCTGAAGGGATGGGATGAATACATCATACAGGAACTGKTCAATGAGTCACCCATTTTGTCATGTTTCACATGTCAGTTTGCATTAAAAAAACACCAGCTGTTGCTTCATTTCAAGACAAACTGTGTGGAAGAGATCTATCTTAAAGCATGCAACTTTTCTCTGTTGATACAGACATATTCATACTTTAGACATTAAGAAATATGTTGCAAATACCTTGCAAGACTTCATCTCTCTATTTTTGCTGTCTTTGGCACTTCATGTCAATTTTCCAGCAGTCTGAAATTATGGAGGTGTAAACCAATTTGGTCAAGAAATATACAAGGAGGGAAGAACCCTACTACCTATGTCACTGAGATTCGCTCAGTTGGTCAGATCATGGTTCTAATAATGCCAAAGATGTGGGTTTGATCCCCACATAGGCAATTCACTTAAGAGTTGGACTCAATGACCCCTTCTGGGTCCCTTCCAAACCAGAACATTCTGTGATACYTGACATACCAATATCCAGTAGTTGTAGCCTTCACTGCTTCCAGTTCAGTAAGGGTGGAACGTTGGTAGTTTTCGCTGTACTGGCTCCTTGTACATGCATCAATGAATGTAGTACTCTGGCTTGAGAACACCTATATAGACTTCCTATATATGCTTATTATTAACTTATATTTACTGTTTCCACCAAACTTTGGTTGTTTTTTGTCTTTTTTTTTTTCTAATAAAAAACGATATTGACTAGAAACAGCTGAAAAGCATGAGCAAGACTTTTATATATATTCACCTTTTCCCCAGTGCATATTGTTTTATGCATGCATGCACCATGAATGAGTGCACACTGATTTATGTTTGCAATTTGCACTAACCGTAAAAGAAGGCAGGAGTTTTTTTGGTTGTGTTTTTTGCTTTTTTTTTGTTTTGCTTTTTTTTTTTTTTTTAAAGAGAAAAACACCCTCATAAATAGAAATCTTAGAATAGCTCTGAAAGCAATCCCCTAAAATTAAGTGCAAAGAGAAATATTCACACACACACAGACAGAGTTAAGCTATTTCATAAAAGGGAAAGCCGAGATAAAAATACAAGCATTTAAGACATTTTCGAGAACTATTTTTTTCTTTTTAAATAGTGAGAACTGTTGAGCAGGCAAATTGTTTATTTTATATTTCTCTTTAGAGAAAAATGCTACCGAGAAAATTACACAAGCATACACATTSTCACATGTATGCTCATGGGAGTAAATGCCAAAGTAATACAATATTTGCGACACTGTCGAAACTAAAAAACAGATTTTAGAAATTCCACGATACTGTGAAGGTTACCAAATGAATGTTTTACTTATGCTCAAAGTAACAAACAGGTGGTTTGTGATCAGAGTGGTATTTTTCCCAGCAGTGAAAATGTATAATAAGCAAAAAAATAACCTAAGTAGTAACAAGGTAAATTTCTTTGAGCATTGATAGCCTGGTTACCCAGTAAACAAGCCTCACCTTATTGCTTATGCTTACTCTTATGCAGCAATAATAATTGTTTAGCTTGTTGGCCAGTATAGTAAACTTTGGTGGGGAGAGGAGGAGTTGGGCCACAAAATTCTAAACTGACTGTGAAATCAAGTAATTAGACAGAGAAGAAAGACTGCAACTAAGGAAAAGGCTGTAACCTAAGAAAATACATTGTGTATTAGGATATCTGCATAGGAAGAGTGCRTTCTTACCATTGTCACAATTTTAAGAAATATTTCAGTCAAATAAATAAGAGTGAAACAAATGTCTGCAAGAAAAATTGTTCATTCCTTCTGGTTTTTATATATTTAGTTTGTTTCATATTGTTTTTATTCCAATTGATCTGATTAAATTCCTCTTCATATATGCCCTTTCTTCTCATTAAAATTATAAATTCTTGCAGAAACTTTTAGAAACAGTGCCCAAATCACCAAGTTTTGTTTAATGATGATAATATAATAATCTGAATTTTTGCTTCCTTGACCAGTGGCAAATTTATCAGCCTTTCCAGAGGCCTATCAGACTATAGGTTGACCTAACTGTGATCGATATAAACSTAAAGATTTCCTGCTGAAGATATTAGCATTGCCTTGATCATCTGCCCTGAATATTGAGAAGTCAGATCATATTCATCTTGGTTTGTTATAGCAACAAAGGAAAATGGACTTGTATTAGATTTACAGTAAAATTAGATTGACTTTAGGTTTACCCTTTTTCTGATGAAAGATTTTATAATAGAGAGGGTGCAAGGGGAACTAATTCAACTGCTAATAAAAAATAATTGTCTGCTTCAATATAAAGACAGGTAACTTCCCCCTAAATCTTAAAGCTTAACTTACCAATGCATTTTAGATAGGAGGAATCAGTCTGCCCCCTGCTAGATTTCAAAACACACTCTTCATTGTGTGGTAAAATCTAGAGCTCAAAAGGAATAATAAGAATTTCACTGTTAGGCACTTCTTTCAGTTTTAAAAAGCAAGTATTTTATGCATAGGAGTGTTGTAAACACAGCTAAGATGTGGGATGCCACTGATTAAGATGCCAGCTTCACCTGTGCTCTATGCTTTTTTGTCGATTTCCTCATCTATGGAAGAAGGACAAGCATGAGTCTTTTGATAATGCTTATTGATTATTTGCAGTCCTCCAAAGATCAGTTCCTTGTATAATTTAGCTGAGAAGGGGAAGAGAATGCAAGAGGTGTAGCACAGCTTAATTACCATGAAAKGAGCTAATGGAAAGACAGTAGTTAAACCATAAGTAAAGGAACCAAAGATTGTTACTCCTTGAATATAGTATGCAGTGCAGATTTTTTGTTTCACTAACAGATGTGATGCAACAAAAAAGCCAAAATACTTGAGTTTGATTTATCTATCAAAGATCTATTCTATTTGCAAAAGACTAGAGGTTATTTTTTAATGTTAATGCTGTCCTAAATAATTCTGAATTCATTGTATGAAATTCAGTCAATATGCAGTCAGTGAGAGCTCTAATGTTCATTTCTATATCACTATAATTTTATGTGCAACTGCTATCTGCAAAACTGTTATTATTATTTATTTTTAAATTTTAAAATGCAAGAATGTTCAACATCCCAAATTGAGATCTATCTAGCTATTTCATTCATCTTTCATTAGATTAATCCAAGTTAGAAAAAAAAAAAACATACATTTTACTTCCTTGATTTGAATTTTCATATATCGGCAATTGATGTCATCAGTTCTGAAGCAGAAAGTTTCTTCTCAGGATGATTGATCAAAAACTGTCACTAAACATGGTCGGTGTGGTCCCTTTTGTGAACTGATGAAAGCTRAAGGACCACTGTGCTGGTTTCAGCTGAGGTAGAGTTAATTTTCTTCACAGTGGCTGGTATGAGTCTGTGTTTTGGATTTGTGCACAACACAGGGTTGATAATACAGAGACATCTGTGTTATTGTTGAGCACGGCTTGCACAGCATCAAAGCTTTTTCTACTTTTCATGTTGCCATGATGTCCAGGAGAGTGGGTGAGGTTGGGTGCATGGGAGGTTGAGAAGCAACAGTCAGGGCAGGTGACCCAACCTGACCGAAGGAATATTCCAGACCAGATGATGTCATGCTCAGGAAGTGAAGGTGGGGGGAATAAGGAGGAAGAGAGGGACATTTGCTGTGATGTTGTTTGCCTTTCCAAGTAACCATTGTGTGTCATGGGGTCCTGCTCTCCTGGAGATGTCTGAACACCTGCCTGCCAAAGGGAAGTACTGAATTAATTCCTTGTTTGTTTTTCTTGYGTCTGCAGCTTTCCTTTTACCTAGAAAACTGTCTTTACTCCACATTTTGTCCCAAATAACTAACAAATTTTCTGGCTTTTGGCCTTTCAATTCTCKCCCCAGTCTTGCTGGTGTGGGAATGAGACAGCAGCCGTGTGCGCCTTGGCTGCTGGCTGGGGTAAAACCACGACAATCACTTAAGAACTTCTTTTCCATTTTATGTAGATAKGGAAAATACTTCTGAAAAATCTTAATATACCACATTGAAAGCAAGAAACATAGATTGAAAAGACTGTGACCTAATACAAATACTTCAGTTCTCTGTGTCAGCTGCACATTTCTTATGCTTGAGTACAAAAATGTTCTGTTATGCCTGTGTCTACCTCTTCTTGCAAAAGAATCTGTAATCTCACAGAGAGGTTCAGACCTCCAAAGTAAAATAAGCTCTGATAGCAGTAAAATAAATGTATAACATGAGTCAAAATCTCTCTAAGAACCTTACTGTGAAACCTGAAAGATACCAAAAATCTTAGGCCATTATTTGAATATATAAATAACAATGTGAACTATATTATGTCTGAAACTCAAGGTGATTACACCTGTCCTATTTCAGTATGTGCTAGACATGGAGATGCATATGTGTAGAAGGAATAGCAACGGATATATGAGGTAAATTTTAGAACTGGTCATGTGATTAGTGAGTAAGGTTTCTCTTAAATCTCATAAAGCAAAGCATATTATTCTGACTTAAGCTGTAGAAAAGATGCCACTCTTACAATAAAAAAAAAGCTGATTCTATTTCATAGCTGGCCCGCTTTCTTCCACCATCACTAGCTGAAGTGTMTACATAAGGACTATTACCCCTTCAAAACATTGTATTGGACACAGTACTATAAATCAAACACAAGTTTTCAATGATAAAGGAATGTATGCATGTGCTGCATGAGCACCTTCACTACCATGTGGAATAGACAAATGTTGTCTTTAATTTGCCTATACTTTGTGAAATTACTCAGTTTGYACATTCCATAAATGCACAAATTAATGTACAGAGTTTTATGCATAATGGCAAAAAAAACATAGGCCTAAAGGGTGCACTGTGAACAATTCAAACACAGTAATTAACCATACTGAATTTCTTTTTTTCTGACATAATCATGCAGAGTTTTTAGTAGAACACATGGGAAATTATTAGCATGATGCTATTTAGTCCTTTATATAGCATTGCACAGTGTAAAACATTGGAATACATTAGAAAGAGTAATTTTAAATGGCAGAGGAACTTTTTGACTGTCTGGCTAGACCATCTGACTTACAGACATACATAGAGGCTATGTCCTCAGTCATTTGATGGATTGCAGTGGTGGGGATTTTATTGACAAAACTGTGCAATGATTGTCTCACTACCCRTGAATGTGCATGCAAGTATCAGCATTTTTCAACTGTATATTAACTACTTCTGTGGCTACTGTTTCACTCTTCTATTCTTGATTTTTTTCCTGAACTTTTATGACATAATTAAAACTTWTGTGACATTTACTAATTTTCTTTCAGTCCCTATTCAGCTAGACATTTACCTGAACCGTATTACCATAATATCCAATGATACATTTGTATTTATATTRCATGTATTGCCTATTGTCAGAAATTGTGCTAAAACTGTTTTGTAAACCCAGAGAAAGAGAATCAGCTTGCTGCCTATTCATCAGATAGGATATTCTTCATAACAGCATATGCCTTGAACATGAGAAAGATACTTTCTTTGTATTGGCTAACTATTTGGCTAAGGAAGTAGGTGCTCCACTGAGAGTAGACCCTTCTGTTAATATCCTCATCCTAAAGCAGCTGYCAGATAAGAGAGAGAGTTGATAAAATTCTTGAATCACTTTATTAATTYACTTTTTTGTTACTAATGATCACTATTAATATTTATTCTTACAGCTCCCTAGTGTATGTTATGAGTTTCAGAGGTCATATTTTACAAATATATCATAATTAACTGGTTAGCATAGGAGTTTGCCAATTTTTCTGTATACTGTAGACCACAGTCTGAGGCAAGATTACTTCTTAGACCACTTCCTTTTCCACATATGACATTAATGTATTGTATTAATGGTCTCTGTGATTACTACAGAAACTGCTTACATAGAGAAAATAACGAAGTATTTAATGGATGATTTCTGCCTTTTTGAAAATAATTGTCTTTGGTACAAACTGTATGGGGTCTGGCTGAGATCAGGCTCACTCCCCTTTGTCTGCCCTCCCTGTGCTGTGCTGTGCCCTGGRAGCAGGAAGGGTGTTGATAACACAGSAGTGCTTTGGCTGCTGCTGTCCCTCTGACACTGCTCCTGCAGCAGGGGGCTGGAGGGGACACAACCAGGCCACCTGGGATATTCCACACCCAGCCAAAGGGATATTCCACACCATATGATATCAGCTCAGGTTTAAAAGGTAAAGGAGGGAGGAGAAATGGGGAAGAATTCATTATTCTACAATGTTTTCCTTCCATTGCAGTTGCTATTTGTGCTGAATCCTCACTTACAGGAAAGTGTCTGAACATTGCTCGCTGATGGGAAGTCGAGATTGACTTTTCCTTTTCCTTATGCACAAACTTTTGCTTGTATTTTTTTATTTTATAGTGTGCCTTATCTCAACCTAGAAGTCCTTTCCCATTTTATTCTCTCTCCCCAGTCTCCTGGGAAGGGGAGTGACAGAGAGGCGTGGTGGATACCTGGTGCCCAGCCAAGGTCAAGCCAATATACAAGTAAAACAACACAAAAGACATCTTCAACTAGCTTATCACAGAGCACCAAAAAACTTTCTCAATACCTTTTACCTTGGTGTAAAAGCCTGCAGCCTAGTAAGAGTGTTGCATCATTTTCTTGATGGTAAGGCTAGAATTMATTTTAGTTTTTCTACTAACACATATGTAATACAACATGCTGTTGATACTAGGCAAAGATTTGAAGAAAAAATGAAGGTAGCATTGGGCTTATGTACTAAGCATAACTTTCAAGCTGCTAAAAATTACTCTTCTGATTATTATGACTCACCTGAGTTTAAATAAAGTATATAATTTCAGAAAATATTTTTGTCTTACATTCTTTACTTTTTTGTGAATGCCCAAGACAGTCATATTCTGACAATTCAAAACCAGAAGTGTTTTATAAAAATATATWAAATATTTCAGGTTATTTATTTGCATAATTAGATTTTGGCATTAAAAGCTCTCATGGAGAACATTCAGGAGGAAAAGTATATCCCAAGAAGAAATAACATGTCTACTGATATAACAGAGCTTTTGTCTAAACAAAATCTCACTCTTCCATGACATCAGATAAGTTCATGAACAAGATGATGTGCTGATTTTGGCAAGGTGTTTGACATCAATGACAAATTAYAAGTGATGCATTAAAATTTATTATGTCCTTAAAGTCTTTGCAAGCCGCTTGCTTCCCCTAAATTTGTCACAATATTAACTTCCTGTGTCATTAACTGTATGAAGACAAAACCTTTCTCTGACAATCAAATTAAATGTTAAAATGAAAACTGTTATCAAAAAGTAGAATTAATGGCTAATTATGTTCTCCCAAACAATGTCAAGTGTCTGTATAAATGTCAAGCACATGGATTAAAATGAAATAACAAAGGAACTTTTGCACTATCTTCCAATGTTTTTTCACATTCACCAAAACATTGTAGATATACATGATTGTGCAGTCTTCTAACCTAACTTTAGGAAAACAACATGGTACAGTTTTTAATCATTATAAATATAACTTTATATCAAATTTATGCCCACACATATGTGTGCATATGTAGGGAACATAGACATCACAGACTATGTGTTTGTTCTGCTRCAAACTTCAACTAGAAATAAAGGCTTGAGTATGCGTGTGCAATTTTCCTCAAGAATATTTTCTCACCATAGTCAGGGGAYGGGGAAGGAGAAGGAAAGAAGCAAGACAAGGGAAAAATATTTAGCTTACAAGGTTTCTCTTGAAAAAGCCAAACTAACATAATTTGGAATTTACAGCTAAAACAAATCAGAAAAATTGAACAGTGCCAACAGGTCACTTGTGCCGTAATAGTGTTATGCTTTCCCTTATGCTTCCAGTACGCTTTTTTATTGCCACCGAAGAGTGAGCTGGTTGTTGAAGTCAGCAATCTATTTCACRAACCCTTCAAGTATTATGAAATATCATGCTCAGGTGCTATTACAACATAACTATATGGTTATAGATTAAGAGTATTTAGCATCAATTATGTCCTTCATGCCAGTTCCCAAACCTCAAAAAGAGTGATCCTACAATGTTGTCTTCCTCAGAGATATTTGCTTGTACTTTTTGTGTAATCTTGACCACATCACCTTTTGGTAAATAATTTTGGTAAGGAACAAATGTTAGAAGACAGTGAAAAAAAATAATGGAGAATAGTTTTATTCCTGACTAGATATATCTTGAATTATGAACAACAGAGAGCTAAGAAGACAAGGTTTTACAGAAAGGCTGAAGAGGATTSAGAATCTGGTGAGCTGCTGCATCTGTTGCTGGTAGTGGTTCAAATTGACCAAAAGCTTCAAGATTTTCCTTGTGGATGAATGTAGAATAATGAACAYAGATGTCAGTGCATGAGAAAGTGAGAACTGAAGACATAGAAATAAAGAGAGCACAAAACTTGATTCTATGGTGTCATAATGTCCCCAGCACAAAAGTGTCACTCTTGTGACACCCATCCCTTCCTTGTTATCTGTCTACAGCCTGACAATTGGTTAATTAGAAAACATAAGTGAATAGGGAACTGTAACTTCAGGATTAGCATTTACATCTTAATTGAAAATCAAAGAGTTTTACATTTTTAGATTAAATTACATAGCTGTTTTGTTTGTGGTTTGGGATTTTTTGAACCTCATCATATACAATTAAATAAGAAGCAACTTACTCAGAAATGTGATTTTAAGTCTTTCCTAAAGATCAATCCTTAAARACACAAGAGAGAAGGCAAACATGAGTGAAGCTTAATTAAATTTCATTATAATTAATTGGTGCTTATTTTGTAATCACAGTCATTCTGACTTCTTTGAAATGATCATTTTTTCCCTCCTGAGGAAAGTGCTCAAACAGCAGCAATCTTATTTCCCAGTTCATAAAAGTTGAGTAAGATTTGTGAGCCTTTTTGCATTACATAATAAAACATGACAATGGAGTTTGAGTGACATAACCTAATGTGATTCATTACCTATCTGCTTATAAAACATATCTAAGACCRATTTTTTTCCAAGTAAAATAGGGAATCCATTTAGGGAAAAAAGTATGTTTACCTTTATTCTCATACATATTTTCATTGATAATTTTCTTCTAAGCATAACTAGAACGCCACAGCAATTGAGTGCATCACTTTTAAAGTGTTACAGGAGTGCCACAAAGKCAGTGACAAGAGCACTGACCTCAGAGATGAGTAAAGAATTAACAGCTACAGGGATTGTCTGTACTGGATGCCAGGTATAGCTTTCAACAGACCTGTTCTGATTTTGCCTCAGACAGAAAAAGGTCAGCATAATAGCTGATAGTTATTGACAGATACTTATTTAGGTTCAGATAATAGCTTTGGAAGTAAAATCACAAAGCTATTTTGGATGAGTGCTTAGAAACTTGGCAGATAAATTGAAAATGCTCTTAGCTTGCATTTGTTGGCATTTTTATGAAGTCATTTTGTCGTTTTCTTTTATGGTGACTTGAATGTTGTTACCCATTATTCACTAAGATCTTATTTGAAGAGCATAAAAACTGAATCACATTAAAAAGCTAATATGCAAACCTAAGGAATGCTCTGGTTAACTAAAATGTAACTTGTGCAGCTTTTATGTCTCACCTACTTATTCAGTTTGTTCCAAAATGATTTTTTGTTATATTCCTTTAGAGAGAAATATTATTGAGGAATTATGAWGAGATACTTTGAAAATACATAGGTTAAAGCTTAACAAAATTATATCAGTTTTAACTTGTAAGGTATTGAAAAATAAAAAAAAAATTAAGTAATACTTTAATGCAACATTTTAGTGCACAATTCTCCTGAGGTGAGACAAAGCAGCAGAGAGCTTCCCAGTGGAGGGTCAACATTTTTATCATTCCCTCCAGTTTTCTCCTGGAGGGAATTGTCCTGCTGACTGAAAGCAGAACTCCAGTGCAGTGTTTTTGGCTAAAGAAAAGGATGAAAATGTAATAGAAGCATGAAAAAAGCCACTGAAGGACAGGGATTTGTTCCTAAATTCAAATTTCTCAAGAAAGGTTTGAATATCAATTTTTCCTAGTACTAGTTACAAGATAAAAAATATTTTGAAAAGTTTTGGAGATCAGTATCTTCCCAGCTTCACTATTGGATTAAAAAAAAAAAACATATAAAAAAAAAAAAAAAAAAAAAAAAAAAAAAAAAAGGAACTTAAATTAAAAACCCATTAAAGCTCTCTGATTTCATTAAGCTTTAGAAAGCTGTTACTTCATTTGTATATTTAAAAATACTAATAGCTCCACATTAGTTCAAATGTTTAATAAGCCTTTCAGTTTGGGAACGGGTAAAAGACTCCTAAACTTCCTTAAATAGCCATTTCTAGTAGTTAGTTATGGCCATCAAAAGAATCTCTCATTTACAACACAATTTTTCCCAACTTTAGCTGCTAATTGTTGTATCTTATTATGTTTCTGACTGTAAGATTAAGAGCAGCATGTTAGCCAAGAATTTGTATGAAAACTAGGTARTTGGTAGAAACTAGGAAACTAGAAACTTGGAAACTAGGAATTGTCACAGAGAAAGTGTGTGACAAAGGTGTGCTACAGCAATGGACGATCAGAAAGAAAAGTCATAAAGAAATTAGGTGATTGTGAAAAGTTTTGTCTGTGGGAAAGAGAACAATTTACATTATTTGGTAAACAAGTTATAGAATCACAGAATCATGTAATGTTGTGTTGGAAGTGACCTTAAAAATCATCTAGCTCCAAACCTTTGCTATGGGCAGCTATAGCTTCCACTGGGCCAGGTAACTCAAAACCCCGTGCAGCCTGGTCTTGAGCATCACCAGAAATGGAGAATCCACAGCTTCTCTATTCCAGTGCCTCAGTGCCCTCATAGTAAAGAATTTCTTCTTAAAATATGATCCAAAAAATGCCCTCCTTCTGTTTAAGGCCATTCATCTAATACAACATGATAACCTACATAAGAGTCCCATTTGTGTTGAGGAACATGATCAAGTCAATAATGGAAATCCACATTGACCAGTGCACTCGCTAGAATTGTAAAAATATTGCAGAAGGAGATACAGTTCAAAAAGAGAGTTGAAAGGTGTTACAGAATCCAAAGAGTTTAAAGAAAAAAAAAAACAAAAACAAAAATAAA
>NW_026623247.1:1747657-1763739 GCF_030028575.1 Malurus melanocephalus
CAAAAAAACCTCACACTCACAGTCTAGGAAATAAACTTTGCCAACAGAGCCACCTAGCTTACTTCACACAACAAAAAATGTGGAAGCATAAACATAAATGTGTCTTTAGGAATAATGTCAATTCAAAAGAAAATTTCAGAATGGAAATGTTAACATCCTTCAATGGATAAAAGTTGAAGCTGGATGAATGTGCATCTGTCAGAGGTGCATGTTTTTCAAGATTAATGCCTTGATTAAATCTTGGGAATGTTAATGAGATTATTTCTCTGAAAAGAATCACTCATGAGTGGAATATTTGATAGCAAGTCCAAGACCAGCTGAGGAGTCACAGTGTTTGAGCAGCATCTTGTAATCTGCAAAAGTGCAGATTCAATATTAGTAAAAATTGAAATGTTTAGAGATGACATCTTGAGCCTCATCAACTTTTCAGATAGAAAAAGTGCTTCCTTAGATATACTACACAGAACCTATGCTAAAAAGAAAACTAATGTTACAATATGTACAATGAGATAAAAGGGATTTATGGCACTTCTTAAGAATACCCTAAAGACAAGTGTCTAAACAAACTCATCAGTTTCTGAGTTCATGTAGCAATCTTTCCTGCATTACTGGTTATACCTGTTTATCTTTGGCTCATGTTTCTTTGCTATTATTATAATTGAAAATAAAATACTAAAATGAACAATGCTCTAGATAGGGGTAACAGTTTGTTGCTGCTGTATTACTTATCTAAGAAATACAGGAAAAATATTTATTCTCTGCCCTTAGAAAATTTACCAAATATCATAGATTTTTTTTTTCTGTTACAGCTCTTACATTAAGATAGTAGATTTTTATAGTAGAAACATTGCAGCTCAATCAATGCTACTGGCCATAAACCCAGAAATAATTGTCTCCTTTGAAAGTCAGACTGGATGAATGGACCATTTGCTTCAGTTTCTACATCTGTTTCCTATCCTAAACTTGGCATAATCTTCCTTTTCACAGTGATACCATTTTCTACAAAGTCAAGATGCACCTGCCATAGTGAAAACAACCACAATTGAATGATATTTTAAATTATCCTAATTTAAATAAATATATTTATTCCAATCACATGACATTCAATAACTCCTTCCTCTTCAGCCATATTTTCCAGAATCATCTGTTTAATGTGGAACTATCCCAGTATGGAACTAACACATGGTAAAAAGAAGGCCAAAAATCTGTATCTGTTGCACCTCTACATATGTTTTTGATGCACTTCATTGAGCAGCCAAACTGTTAACAATAGCAGAAAACAACCCTTTGTGCAAATTTTCATGTGGTCGTGTTTGGTTTTTTTAAGGTTGTATCCTTTTTATCAGTTTTGCCCATGTGTAATCAAACTTTTATTAAAAAACCTTTGAATAGAAACAGGCTGCCTAGAGTTCAGAGGAGTGTTACAGCTGTTCCATAARCCTCTATACAGTTAACTTCTATAGAAACATTTTGGAAATAATCCAGATATTTCATTGATCATTCAGTAAATARAAGAAGACAACACAGTATTTATATCATCAGTTCTCTGGTAATTAAATTATCTCCTCATTTTTACAGTTGTGAGGAAGATCTTACCCTTGGGCCTAAATCACAAAGCTAAGAGGAACAACACATGTATTACATAGTTCTAACTGAAGATATCACAGTGCATTTTTGCATGGCTAGACACATTGAGAAAGCCATAAGTTTATCCTCTTTATCTTCTCAAATTTAAATTAATTTTAAATATTTTCAAATTTAACTGGTTTGCTAAATCTAAAGTTTTTGTCATTCAAGTTTTTGAGTAGCAAAAATTCATCCAATGTGGCCAAATAGTTGGCAAAAACATATCCAAAGTCTACGTTCTTCTTCAAGTTCATTGGAATCACTTTCATAATTCTGCTGTAACAGCAAGGTACTGTTCCTRACTGTAGAATCCAATATTATATTTGGGGAATTTTCATGTTTTGTTTTGTTTTTAAATTCCATGGGTGAAAGTAGACATTATACAATTTTCAGGTACAAGCTAACTGTTTTATATGAAAATGTGCCTCTGTATCAATTCAGAGTAATATGAACGTGGAACTTTGCCAGTGACGTGAAAGTAGAAGAATTTCTGGGCCAATGACAAGTCACATGATGATTCTAGTACACCAAGCAGAGAGACATTTTTCAGGACTTAGCACTGGAGATGAACAGGAACAAAAGTGGTACASACCATTAGGGAAAAGGTACAAAAGAAAATTTAGGCTGTCCTCAAATGATGACATGTCTTTCTACCAGCAATGGGAAGCCTCTGACTGCTGTTTTGTARGCCTGATTGAGTAACAATTGTTGTATATAAAAGTCAGTGAAAATTACTAATTTTTCATTTAAAAAAATTCAATTAACAGGSATGCTCTTTGTATTCAAGGAGCACTATTGTTGACCATCTCCTATTTGTCACATGAATTATTCAGTAGATACCAGCAAAATTTGTAAAGTGATTTATTTATGAAAGCACTTATTTGGTATTCAGCCAACACTCTGTCTCATGCTTGTTYGTAATGTCTAAACTGGAAAGTGTTCAATATCTGGGAAACAAACTGCTGCCTTATTTCTCACCATATTTCATCCAGATTTTCTGATGACCACAGTTCCCATGGACTTAAATTTTAATCCAACCACAAGAAGCATCTATGAGAGTATGGCAGAGTCGCTTTTAGAGGATGTAATTTGAAAACAACGGAACTCCTTCAAAATATTCTTTTCATAAATGTTATTAAGAATGGTGCCAAAAAGTTGCGTAAAAAAAAAATAATTATCATCTGTAGATATTTTTAGTGCCAAATTTGAAGATTAAATTCAATCATTAAAGAAAGGAGAAACCACACCASTTTTAGTCCTGCATTCAGAGATATTTTCCTTGTACCCAAACTGTAGGGCTAGCATGAAAACAGAGAATTTGCAAAAACACTTTAATTAAATAGCTCCAGAAAGAGCTTAGGGAAATAAGCAAATTAATTTGCATATTTCCCTGGTGTTCAAGGGGTTAATTAAAGTGCTTTAAAATATTTTTATGATGACATTCAACTGAGATATGATCAGTTGCTGATTTTTCAATTAGTTCTATTAACTTGGGCTTTGATTATATGAATGCAAAAGAGAGAAAAATGCTACCACAGAAAGCAAAATATTGCTACAAAAGAGATTTTTTATCCCAAAGTAGCTTTCATCATTACCTGTATTTTCACACACTTTGGCTACCTGAGCTTTTAGAAGATCTGAATCTTTACAAAAAAATGGAATGTCAACACAATGGAAGGAAAAATTATATTGAATTGCTSCCTGCATTATGAAATAAAATTAATTAACTAGTTCAATGATAATGCAGTTTCTGAAAAAGCTTTGTAAGCACATCATAATAGCTGGAGGGAAAGTGGTCCATTTGCCTGCTAAATATTCTGTATAGGTAATTTTTAAGTTCTGATTTTATAATGATTTTACAGAAGGGCAGGATTATTTTTCCCTCAGTTCAAGTTGCTGCATGAATAACCAGGCAGAAATGAAATTATATCTTGAAGGAAACAAAGAATTAAAYGAATTAAAAATCTCCGTCTAAACATCAATTATATAAGAGGAACTTTGTTAGCTGCACATGAACGAAAACAGAGTGAATAATTTGAACAATATATTTCTGAAAACTACACATATTCTTCAATATTTTTGTTGGAAAAAGTTATGTCAGATAAAGTCAAGCACTACAGGGAAAGAAAACAAAACAGAAAAAAATAAAACAACAAATAAAAACAATCCAAAAAGCTTCCTAAACAAACAAAGAAACTAAAACCAAACAAAAAAAAAGCCAAAAAAACAAACACAGTAAAAAAAAAAAAATCCCAGCCAATTTACAGCTATTAAAAAGAAAAAGGAAAACAGAACAAAGCCCATATAAGGCCGGTCTGTAATTTTTCTACTGCACTGTCACATACATTAACAAACTCCATTTGAAACAACGTTTATTTAGCCAMATTTTTTAACTCATTTAATCTCTCCACTTTTCAACCTATCCCATGGAAGCAAGAGGCCAGTTTCCCAAAAGCACTGGAAGTCCTTGCTAGATTGTGATCCTGCACAAAACATGCACAACTAAAATAGTAAATTCTGCTGATAAACAGAATATGAAAAAGGAGAAGGGGTTTACAGGTCCCTCTCACCTACTCCTGGATTCCCACATTTCACATGACCACGCCATTTCATTCTGGTATGAAATAAACATACAATATGCAAAGTCTCTGTTTCATGAGACACTTTCTCAACTGAAAACAGAAAATATTCTTTCCATCATATGTGAAGCCCACGGTTACAGTCATATGATTTTTGGGCCGTCTTTATTTCTTTCAAAGGAAGAACCATCTTGGGCATATTCTCTTGCTCACCCAACAGGAATTCAGCAAACAAACTCTCAGAAAAAACTGTTCTTGAGAGCAGAAAGAATCAAGRAAAATTTGTAAAACTGATTATTGCACACTACTCCACTCTCATAAGACCCCTTCTGGAGTAATGAGTCCATCTCTGGGGGCCCAACACAACAAGGATGTAGGCCTGTTGGAGTGACTCCAGAGGAGGGATACAAAGACGATCTGAATCCTGAAGAATGTCTCATATGAAAAAATACATCATGACAGAGCTGTGGCTGTTCAGTCTGGAGAAAACAAGGCTCCTGGGAGACCTTATAGCGCTTTCCAGTACCGAGAGGGGTCCTACAAGAGAACTGGGGAGGGGCTTTTTACAAGAGCATGTAGTGATGGGAGAAGGGGGAATGGCTTTAAACTGAAAGAGGATTATATTAGTTATTAGGAAGAAATTCTTTACTGTGAGGATGGTGAGGGACTGGAACAGTTTGCCAGGAGGAGCTGTGGATRTTCCATCCCTAGAAGTGCTCAGTGATARGTTGGGTGGAACTCTGAGCAATCTGGTCTGTGAAATCTGAAACTCCCTGCTCATGGCAGAGAGTTGAAACAAGATTCTCTCTAAGGTCCCTTCTGACACAAACCATTCTGTGGCTTTTATACTATGATTTTTTCATTCTAAATTTCTATTAAAATATGGACAGAAGGTTAGAGAGCAGAAAGTAACTACCTGCCCCTTAACCATCTGCAGGAAGTGAAAATTAAAGAAAGGTTTTGGAGGAGTGCAGAGTTTTAGAAGTGAGTATGTAAAACAAAAATGGGAAAAAATCACTGAGACAAGTTTCATGAAAACGTGATGATAAATTATCCTTAAAATAGTGATTAAGATGCATTTGGTGACAAGCTGACAGCTGTAGAACTGAAACTTAAATACAGACTTTATCATCTGTATTTACTTCAGGCACATATTTTAGTACTCTAATATAAAAGTCATATTGCAGTTTTTCTGTAGAAAAGAACATGTTATATCTGTGAGAATATAGTCCTGTTTGTCAGCTGAGGTAGGACAGCACGATCTTCATTCAGTCACTGAAAGCTGTGCAAATTTATGGTGAATAGGTTCTAGAATGCAGTAAATAAGTTCTTCAGTTGTGTTCATAAAAGTCTGAGCTGTGTCTTTCAGACAAGAGAATAGCARGATTTAAATGAAAGGAGATGCTATTTCTGAAAAGGGAAACTCTGGGAAAGTGAGGGAGAAAGTCAGCACATGTGTTGTGTAGAAATGCCATCCACAAATGAAGTGCTATTCAAATCAAATTTAAAAACTCTATTAGTCTGACTTAATAGCAGCTAAAATTTACACTTTAGGTGACTGTAAGGTGGAAAAGACATAATTATAAAATGACTTTTAGGAAATAATTGGAAAAGAGATAGTCTTAGTCTAGCTTTCTCTTGATTCAGATTATTTCCTCAGGTGTTATCTTCTGAAACTTTTAATAAAAAAGGAGATAATGGAGAACACACTGCATTTTTCCACAGTGTTTAGAATCTATCTCAAAATTATGTGCTGGATGAATAGAAAAATCTTAGCCTACTTTCAAACTATGYGAATAGTCAATTCCCGGTAGAATTTCACAGCATTTCCGATCTTCACAATGATCTACCACATACTGTTAGTACTAAGAGTAGCAAGTGTTACAAAATKAATATATATATGAGTGATAGTGGATAAATAAATTTAAAATGCTTTTGAAATGTCAGATTGACATGGTGAGTATTGGTAGTTCATGTAATTGGTCATGATCAATGWCTAATTGATCTTTCTGGTAAGATTTCTCCTGAAGTTTTACAATTTTTTCTCCCTGCTATAAGGCTCTAAAGCCTCTTTTGTGATTAACTCGAGAGAAATATTCCTGCACCTTCACCTGTATGGATACGCAATCAGAAAGAGCACAGTGGAAGACAGTAGTCTTTGTGGACGCAAATCTCAAAGCCTTTGGCTACCATATCTACATATATGCATATACTTGAAATGAAATTTTAAATTTCTTACAGTCATTGACCTTTCTTTACATGGTTCCTTCAATCCATTGAGGTGTTCTGACCTGAGACATGTTATGCATTTAGGCAGTGAGAGCTCTAAAATTTCATGGGTGTTTACAAAGGAAGGGTTAATGTGTATCTTTTTATTTGACTTTTTAACATTGAATTAGTTACACAAGATAAATCAATATATAATACTTCCTGCTTTCTTTTTGAAAAGAGAAAGTTTGTGACTTCTGCAATGTTGCTGAGGTTCAAAAAGTTATTGAATCTGCTTTGCATAAGACATTTCTCATATACACATTTCAGATATTCCAGAATAACAAAAAAAACTCTATACAACATTGAGATCTCTCATCTCCTACTGCCTTCTAGTTGAGTATGCTTTACTTGTTCTATTATGCAAGAAAATCCCATTGTCAACAAAGGGAGTTCAAAGCCAAATAAGAAAACACTCAGTGAAAACTTCCATTACAGATAGTAGAGATTATTTTTTTCTTAGTCATATAAGGGTAAATTAACAGTTGCATGTCATATAGAAATACAGAGAAAATTTCACCTTGGGAACAATATAGGGCGATTAACTGGGAGGCAGTCAATTTGTACAACCTCTGTGATATCAGGAGCTCTGCAGGAAGTCACTGTTCCTCTTATTTCTGTAGGTAGATTGGAAGTTTGAGGAGAGGTTCGGTATAAAGAAGAGCCATTTTATTTGAAATATTGCATGAAATATGAAATAGCCTCCTGTCACACTGGAAGTTTCTATTTAATGTCCCCCTGAAATTTTTGTTTCTGTGTATGAAAGCCTTGAAGCTCAGTAAAAAATAAATAAATAAATAAATATTTWAAAAAAATTCTTTCATACAAAAAAAGTGTAAGGATTTTTTTAATTTTTTTTTTTTAATTTTTCTCATTAGGTTGCAGTGTCTCAGTAACTCAGTATTATTCCAGGGAGGGCTTCACTGACATCAGCTAATATCAGTGAGTGCCACCAGATATAAACCATCAACCAACAGCCTCACATCTCTGTGTGTTTCAGTCACATCAGAAGCTTTACAACAAGGTCCAGTGTTCAAGGAAAAAAAAAGAAACAATTTCTCAGTCAAATGACAGCCCAGTCCTACCTACTTAAATCAGAACACTTTTTATATGCATTTGATACTGAAATGATATGCTGATGCTCATTTACTTTGAAAATAATGCTCTATTAGAGTCATGATATTTAATTTCGCTCAAAAAAAGCTTGTTCAAGCTTTAATATTTATTTCTTTAATGTACGTCCAAAAAATTTTATTCACTGACAGCCTCCCCTCAGAACTACAAATGGAAAGTTAAAAAAGAACATATTCCAGAGTTATATTTCATAAAAGACAAGTTCAGAAAAGAATGAAAAAATTCTTATTATCTCTGCATATCACAAGCCTTATATTTTACCCATATTAGACTCAATAAGTTTATGAAGATGAAATCATCTCTCAGAAAATAACCTATTATCAAGAATTTCTATTCTCAGAAACTGATGAAGTCAGAGGTACTGCTGTGTAAGCATTTGGTATCACAAAAAGCCTTAAAAACCCATGTTTTCCCATGTCAGTCTGGTTGAATATATTTCTGAACATAAAATTTCCGCCTCATTTTGACCTTAAACACATGAAAAGGTCTGCTGAGGAGACCACGGGAAGATTATCTTTACCTTCTTAGTGTAAGAGTCCAAATCCTTTCATTTCTTGTTTCACATATTGGCAAATACCTGTGTGTCTCAAAGCGAATCTTGGCAGGTGGGGAGAGAGAGAGAAAGAATGATAACTAAGAAAAGATGCATTAAAGGATGTGTTTGGCTTATTACATCATGTTGAAATGTGTTTTCACATAAACTTCACCTGGAATATTTGGTTTTGCAGATGCTCAACGAGAGTTTCTTGAAAATTCTGTTTTACCTGTGATATGAAAAAAGGCATAAAACCAGAGGGTCAAGTATGATCAAGCATTAGTGTTTAGGTGGGTTCCACCAGAAACACTTGAGACATTCCTTCTTCATGCAAAATAATGATAGGGTAATGGCACATTGTCCAAAACCAGAACTTGGACCCATGCTTTCTTTTTTGTGTATTTACCTACTTAGTGTCATTTCTTTCCTTATACATTACTTTGCCATTATATACTATATCTTAAATTAGGTCTTCAGTTCTGGTTTAATATTCAGATGACTTCATAAATAAGCATCTGAGTTTTTTATGGGCTTTATATGCACTTAGATATTTCATTTCATCTGAAAAAATCTCATCATTCAAAGTGTAATATAAAAATTCATAACAATTTTCAACATAACACATCACTAACCCGCAGACATTAAAAACCAAACACGCTCCAATGAATAATATGATCAAACACATAATTTAACTTCAAATACAACTGACAATGGGCAAAACAAAATYGACAATGCAAGACAAGTATGCATTATATATCTTATGCATTTTATCCAGAGTTATTCTCATCATGCTAAATAAAAGCAAAATAATCTGCTGAGAACAGAATCAACTGATGCCTGAAGAAGCACTAAATTAAAATTAAAAAATACCAGTTTCCTGTCCCAACCACCATTGAGTAATGAAAATTCCGGTGTGCATCAATAAGGAAAAGAGTAACACAAGCTGCATTTCACATATTGATTATTATGCATTTGATCTTGAATTTCTTATTTGGTTGGTTGCTTGTCTACACTTACTATGACTTGCAAATATTCCTACCTCAGCTCCTACCCATGAACTCAAACTCAACATTTGTTTGGCCTACAAAATAAAATCATGAAGGGCAGTCAGAGTAGTCGACTGTTTAATTTCTATTACCTGAAACAAAGACTTGACTTGACAAACTATCCTGATTTCTTCTTAGCAAAGCAAAACTATGAGTCCAAAAGTTGATACTGGGTAATGGTGATCATACAGAGTCCAGTGCATCTGAGTTTTAGGTTTCAAAGGTTTTTTTCAACTTGAGCACCAAGATTAAAAAGGTGAAATAAAATATTATACCACAAAGTATTATTTCTAATATATTATTATGAACAATCCAAAGTGAAACAAAAATATTTTAAAAAATATTTTAAAAAAATAGCTACTGATATATTTAAACTGTTGAACTACAAGATCTTATTGATTAGAAATAGTTCATGTCTTGATTTTTTTCTTTTTGGTGGGGGAAGAAATTTGAATTTGCATATTTACAGGGGTAAAGAAAAAAATAGTAAGTATTTTAAATACATAGAAAATAATATAAAAGTGTGGAAAATTGGTGCTTTTCTAGGCAACTCAAAAATTATGTTAAATCTGTATTTTAATGAAATTACAGCACTTCAAATCTGCCACATATCAGAAGGCACAGTAGTCTGCATTGCAATGCCACAAAAAAATATTACAACATAATACCTTACAGTAACCTTTCACATCTTCAAGGAAAGGAGATCAGACACATCCTAATTAAAAGGTAATTCAAGATATCAGGACAATACTTGAGTTTCAGCATGGAATCCATAACTCAAATACCATAGCAAAGAGTTTTAATTTTTAATCAGCAGAGACAGAGGCATACCAAGATGTTTACAATGCCTTCATTCCAGAATAGCAACAAAAAAGTACCGTTGAAATACATTGAAGGAAATGCAAGAAAGTAAAAAGAAAAAATAAAGAAAAAATAAAGAAAAAATAAGTCCTGAGAAAAAAATTTTTAAAAAAATTTGAAGAAATTTTCTTTAATGCATGCAACACAATTATTTATGTAAAGGCATAGAAGGATGATTATCTAAGTATAGTTACTGAATTTGTCACTACTTAAACAAGGAAACAGAGTTAAAGATGAGTAAGGGAGACCTATCTGAAGAAATACACCTCTTCTGTCTTTATGTGGGTTGACAAGGCACTTGCAGAATTCCAGAAAAACAGATCACACATTTATCTGCTCTGCACTCTTTCCACAGACTGCTACTACAATGACATTTAACACTTCACAACACAAGGCAGTTGCAAAAAGATACAACAGATGTTTGATGGCTTGGAGGGCAGCAGAGTCCAGACAAATGTTTTGATCAGGAGAAAGGAATCCTTTTCTCACCAGCAACAACTATGAATGAAGGACACTGTTGAAAATGCTTTAGAGTGTATCTATCTATCTATCTATCTATCTATCTATCTATCTATCTATCTATCTATTTATCTATCTATCTATCTATCTATCTATCTATCTATCTATCTATCTATCTATCTATCTATCTATCAAAACACAGGGGCAAAAATACATACAGCCTTAAAAAAAAATAACTGCAGGATTATGTAGACAGCTTATCTCTCAGAGATGGAGAAAAATCCAACAGTTGACCAAGTCTGCTCTCTAAATGCAGGATGAGGCTGATATGGTAACAGATTGGGAGTTGCACTGAGAGAACTGTTTTTAAACCAACAGTACAAACAAAAAACAAACATGTACCAACAAGGAAAAAAAAAGAAAACTGTAGAAAAGAAAGAGTAGAAAACAAAACTGCCAGAAACTGGTACTCAGAATTGCAAATGCAGCCTTGCAAATACTGGAATAAAAGGAGTTCTTCCCTAAGTTCCCCAAGCTGTAGYGGTGACCTTTCAACTGTATTTTAGGTTATTGTGCTCATAACTAGAAGACAAAAGTGACGCTCAATGTCTGTTATGAAACCAGTTGTGAAAGGTTAACCACATTTGAGCAACATGGCCTGATTTAGACTATGTTGACCAATCACAGCAGCTAGTCTTAATAAATTGTTTAGAGTTGCTAAACTATGAAATACAATTCCTTTAAGGACTTCAGGTCATCCTAAACATTTAACCTGTGTTAATTAACARGAAATCTGGTAGGATTTTACAAAACACTTGATACATGTATTCTTCAAGGATTAACAAGTAGCTGAAAGTCCTACTGATTTCAACAAAATAAAAATCCGACCTTGAAGTCCTTCGAGAAACTCTTAATATCCTGAAGTCAGTTTAAATTTTCATTTTTCAYTTAAAACAACAGTATCGAGGACTCCCATATCTGTGTTTTGTACTCTTTATCCAAAATATTTCTGTCTTGGTGTCCAGAGCCCACAGCTGTGCATAAAATGAAGTCATTCTGTGTCTTATTACAAATAGTAATTATAATTGAAGTTACTCTTTTCTCCCACTCTTTTACAGAAGTAAAGCTTTGTTTATTGACTACAAGGGAGCAACCATTACATTTAATGCAGATATAAATGACACACATAGTAGAAAATTTTGTCACACCCATGAGATATCTGGTAGCCAGCAGGCAGGTAGGGTACCGCTTGTCAAGACATAAGCTTTGGAGATAATTAAGTGTTTATATGTTCCAACATACACATGCTTCTGCATTCTGAAATTAAATTCACAGGGGAAAAAAAAATCACAAAAATACAATACACTACTGTGGATTTCTTACTGCAGTTAGTCCTAACAAGCAGTGTGATCTGCACACCCACAAAGAGATCAAACTGTCTGGTAGGATTTACCTATTAGGGACTTGAAATGATCAGAAAGGGGTAGGATGGTAMTATTTGAATATAATTCTTACTACTCTTTGCTTTTCTTCCTACTGTCTCGTTACATTAGGCCAGGCATAAGGTTGCTCTAACAGAATTTGGCAGTGTATGACTAACCCACTGCAAAAAAGGGAGAGGCATAAATAAAGCCCTCATAGTTTTCCTGCCCATTTCCCTCTCAGTCTTTTCCATGTATACCCAAAACTCAAAGCTTGCCAGGTAAAAACACCCACCCCAAATACAAATCAAAATTTCAGCTACCATGATTCTCACAACTGGCTTTTTTAATTAATAAAAATATACTTATTATACATGGAAACTCAAATTGTAATAGGGTCTTTTTGTCATATGGCAACTGTTGGACATAGAAGGTTGATTCAAAAACATAGTGAGTATATGGTATGCTACTCTATTAAACTAACAAAATTGTATTTTTCCTTCTTCATAGAATCTTTCCTCATTTAGAATACAAAATGGACGGTTCTCATTTAGCGATCAGTTATTTCATATGCTGCTCTTTCTTCATCATTAATTGGATTGCCCTGGGCCTCAGATATCACATATTATCCCAATGCTGTTCTGGTGACAAAGCTATTAATTTCCTCATGTGACTTTCTATGTCACTTATTATTAGATCATCCACTAGAATTTCTATTAAATTCAGCTGCAACTGAATATTAGTCTTGAGACCATCAACAGACTTGCACCCAGAAAACAACACATGGATGAAACTGAAGCTTTGCTCATTTAGGGGGGCTTTTTTGTTAAAATAAAAANAAAAGAAAAGAAAAGAAAGAAAATATTCATTTGATTATCATATGTAACATCATGCACAGGAAAATCAGTTCTATCCTGGCTTCTGCCATAACTCACTATGAGACAGTTACTTTTACTTTAATCCTCACCTTCCACAAGGAGGATTCATGAATACAAGCTTCTTAAGATGAATTGGTAGCAAAGAATTTTTTTTAACTAATTCAAGTTTTTTTTTTAACTTCTTGCCACAAAAAACACAGATTTAATTTTTTGCAGTGATTCCATTAAAGGCAAAAATTTATGCACTGAGAGACGATAAATTTTTAACAAACCTGAGTTATTTTATCTTTTCTTTCTTCTTACCCAGTGGGATAGAATAAAAGATGTTAAATATTACTTATAGTCATAAATATGAATATGAAATAAAGGATAAAAATAGCATAGTGAGTACTAGCTTTTCCTATAAAATTCACATCCAATAGGTAGAAAGACAGATGAGATTCAAAAGAATCTTAAGAGAGTTCTGATAAGTAAACAGTAAAATCTATATACATAACCACCAGGAATTTTTTATCCACATTTCTYAGAGATCTTACTATGAAAGCTCTGAGACCTCTGAAATTATAAAATGGAGGGAAAAAAAAATCCAGGAACTCAATTCCTGGTTGTCCAAGTGAAGAATCAGACATAAATTACACCTAAAGGATGTTAGAAATTATAGACTATGGTGTTTCCCTTGCTCCATCTGGTTTTAGTTCYTACAAGTCATTGGGACAATGTGTATCTAGATAACTGCCTAGCTCTGACAGCTTATACAAAGCTGTATAGGAAATCCTGAGAAGCTCAAAGTGCAGGTTTTATAAAAAGGATGTTAACAATACTGAAAATGGTCTTAATATTATTTAAGAAACTATTCTGCAGTCTCACATWTAAAGAGGCTCTAGTAAGGGACATTAATGAGAAATTTAGCCTATAAATATCATCTTATTTCTGTTGACAATTTTAATTGCAGGTGAAATTAATTATATCTATTTTTATGTTACCATGAGGCAGCATGATACAAACTGGTTTATAATGTGAAATCGATATTTGATGAAAACTGCATTACAAGTGTGGCAATATTTTTGCTAGAGTTATTATGCCTTTGTCTTAGGTTACATGGAAGGTGTAACCAAAACACAATAAGCTGTTCAAACCAGGTAGGGGAGTGCCCTTTATCTTCAACATTACTCAGCCCTGATAACACCCTCAGGGAGGCTATCTCTGCTAATGGGCCATCAGGGTCTCTGGGAATGAGTCAGAATTACATCATCCCATTGTGAGATGCCCCACCCAGAGAGGAGGAACTGGACATCCCTACTGGCTGAGGCTCTGGAACATTAGGACACTTCTTCCACTGGATTCCCAGAGGAGARGAGCTTGAAAATCACCACTGGACCTCCAGAGACAGACTCAACCTATTTTCAGGATCACTGCTTCATCGAGACCACATCCATCATTCCAACGGGACTGCAGCCACCACCCTGCGCAGCAAGGTGTTAGGCTGTATTCTGACTCTGTCAGTTTAATCTGGTTTTTCTGCATTATTGCCTTTATTTTTTTCCTATTAATTGAAGTTCTGACTTAGAATCTCTTGCAACATATTTGTGTGGGTATAATTTCCCTGCTGGTTTGCTTTCAAACTTGTACAGCCTTGTTCATGGTTTCTTTCCCAACTGTCAGCCATCTTTCCAATTCGAATAAAGCACTGCACTGCAATTTCTTTACCTAGGATCTGAACTATGTATTTCAAAATAAAAGACCCATTCTGAGAGAAAGGCAGGTTTCTTTCATTATCTGGCTGCAGTAAAGATAGATTTATTTATAACTTAGTCTTCTGATTTTAAGCATGTTATTTAGTCCATGGGAAAAAAAAGCTTTCAGACTTTTTCACGAAATCAATAATTCTGTGCGGTGTTGTTTGCCAAGGTTGTAAGAAAGCTCTACTGTTTTCCTGGTGTAGATGTTTCCTTATGCTTGTTCATAGCCATGGTTTTTCGACTCTGTGACTGCAGTCATGCAGCACAGTGTTGCAGATTGGTTTCAAACACCATAATTTTCTTGCTTAAACAAAAGAGTCTGGCAGATCCAACTGGYAACCCTGTTTATTTCTTGTCAGACCTGATGCTCTACGAATTAAAGAAAGCAATTTTAGCGAGGCATGTAGATTMGATCTTGCAAGCTAAGACATGAAAAGGGCTAGTAGGCTGAGACTTTAGAAATTTCTTTGCAGACCCTTAYTTTTTAAATTAATTTATTCCACTAAAATTATACTGAAGATATATGCTATTTAAATTAATTTCATTGGTTTCATTCTACAGATCCTTTCCAGAAAAAAAGAAAAAATTCAACTTTATTTAAAGACTCAACAGAAGAATGAAAAGTGATCACTGTCATACCTTCTTTTAAGAAGGAAATTTTAATTATCTTAATCTATTTCAGCATACAGTAGTTGAAGACTGACTAGAAAAATGGAGTTTATGTTGGGATCTTGTTTTCTGCATTAACCTTAAATGCTATTTTTTGGAAAGAAGATTGTGAAAGGGGAAGATTTCCTCAAACCCTTTGTGTTTGATTAGTCTGCCAGTGCCTCAGGAAAGCTGAGATCCCTCTGCCTGACCAGTCTGTCAGAATCCCATTAGAGGGACTCTCTACTGAGCAATCCAATAAACCAGAGGGCAGTTTGACTAACTTGTTCAGGATCACAAGCCAACAGAAAGACCCCCTCCAGGTCTCCACAATTTAATTTGAGTATGTTACCCACTGCCAGCAACTGATAATGCTCTTAAAGGACTCATACTGATAATTTCAAGAATTCCTTCCTTTTTATTAATAAAATTGTGGCAGGTTGATGTTTGAGGATTGCTGGTGGTACTATCTGACTGCAAAATATATTCAAAGCAATATACAAACATGTTCTATCCTTAACAAAAATCAGCTCGAGATAATCACTCAGCACACAGTGTACGGTTCTTACCTTTTRGGTCTCCCTATGCACAAGAAGACAGGTTCAGTCCATTTACTAATCCCAGAAATTAAGTTAAAGTCTTCCCTAACTTCTCCCCCTTCTAAACATTCTTTTTTACATATTGTCATGGTTTTGCTTGGTCCAGTTTTTGGTGGTGGGGGATGGGGATCAAGAAACCACAAAGATGGCTCCTGTGAGAAGTCCTAGGGGTGTCTCCTTCTTCTYCTTCTCCAGCAAAGGGAGACCTGCACCACTCCTGCGTTTCAGAGCCAACCYATCATTGGTTCTGATGTTGATGGACAGGCTGACCATCAGGCCTGGGCCAATT
>NW_026623247.1:1764433-1765788 GCF_030028575.1 Malurus melanocephalus
GGGGGGACTTAGAAGAAGAGATGGGTCCCTGGGAAAGTGTAACAGGTGTCTTAAATTGTCCATTTTATTTTTTTCTACTCTTTGTAAATATCCCAATCTTTGTTTTTCACCCAGTGCCATTCTTAGTAGTGTGTAGTAATAAATCTATCTTGCAACTTAAGTTATGCAGCCTGTCTGACTATTTGTGGAGCATATAGGTATCTTTCTTCCAGTTATGTTTATCTCAAAGCCATAAATATTTCGTGTTAATTGGGTTTTCGCTCTCTCTCCCTTCTCCCTCTCCGGTGGGGGGGGAAGGGGACGTCGTTGGCACAGTTCAAACTACGACACATATATTTCTTACATTTAGGTGGACCATGAGTGAGTATGATCTAACATCTTATTAAGTGAAGGGTGGTTGTACCTTGGAGGTGGRTAACATCAGTATTACATCTAAAGGTAACTTTGGGATGGAGATATACATCCGTATTTCATCTGAGGAAAGWGATTTCATCCCAGTTGCTGGTTCAACACCAAGACTTCCTTTATCTCCTTTAGCTGACAACTGCTGTGAAGTTTTTATCTGATCAAAGTACAATTGAGTTCTCTCCTCTACAAGGATTTCAACAGGGTCTTGCTGTGATGTCTCCACTCCACTCCACCCTCCATTTAATCCTTCCTTAGCCTGTATTGTATGTGGAATGCTGGGCATGCTGACYGCATTCTATGCAGGGAGTAGCAACCAAATTTTCCCCCATACAATATATTGAGGGGAGGGACTGGGGTGCACAATCTCCCTCCGTTAAAATGTACTTTCATCCCCCATCATTTTTGCACAAAGATACAACACAATAAGAGGCATTCAAAGGCTCCAAAACGCTGGTCCCGTTTTTTTGCCAAGAGGAAATAGTTAACAGTACCCCGCTGTAGAGTCCCAGAAGACAATGGGCTCAAATAACCATAGCTGGATGGTTGTGGAGCCAGCCAAGGTTTGTTGGCAATAACTGACAAGCATTGTTAGTAATAACACACTGTGGGAAAGAACAAGATGTGGCTAGAGAACACAGCCATGCAGGGGTAGGGAATTAGTTTTCTARGACAAACATCTTTCTTCTAGTACCTGGACATAAGCACAACATAGTCTAAAACAAGCTCAAGGATGAGGCCAAGAACTGGGCATGGACTATATGGAGATCAAGGCTCCCAAAGCCTTTCAACCCCTATGCAGAAATGTCTGAGAGAAAGAACTGGTCATGATGACTAATGATCATGAATGTTCTTTTCCTTCCTTCCTTCCTTCCTTCCTTCCTTCCTTCCTTCCTTCCTTCCTTCCTTCCTTCCTTCCTTCCTTCCTTCCTTCCTTCCTTCCTTCCTTC
>NW_026623247.1:1768909-1769622 GCF_030028575.1 Malurus melanocephalus
CCTTCTGCGCCTTCCTTCTTTCCATGACTTCCTTCCTTCCATGCCTCCCTTCCTTCAGCATCTTCCTTCAGTGCCTTCCTTCTTTCCATGCCTTCTGCGCCTTTCACACCTTCCTCACCTTCTTTCCATGCCTTTCTTCCTCACCTTCCTTCCACACCTTCCATGCCTTCCTTCCATGCCTTCCACGCTTTCCTTCCTTCCTTTCTTCCTCCCTTCTGCATTTTCTGCACTTTCCATAGCTTCCACACCTTCCGCACCTTCCTTCCYCTTGTTCTCTCCAWCCTGTCTTTGTCTTTCTTTCTCTTTAACTAATCACTTTCTTTCTCACTTCCCCTTAATCTTATTCCTTTATCCAAAACACCCTGCCACGTGTTTACATTGTAGATCAGGAACTAACATACTTATTTCCATGCCAAATGTGTTATTTRCCAATAAAATTGTGAGGTTTTGCAAACCCTCTGACTGACATCATTTCTTTCAACAATACGCAAAAAAATCCTGGGTCCTCTCTTTCCCTTAAGGGTASGGCATCACAACCACTGCATGCATCCTGTTATGTTTTGTTCATTCAGTTGGTCTTGTKTGTGAAATGTTGGAGAATGTCACACACAAGACACGACTCAAAGATTGTATTTGAGGATCACTAGGTTCTTCCATTTATTGACCATCCTTAGTAATGACTATCCCTACAGATATTACAGGAGACAAAAATA
>NW_026623247.1:1770407-1839792 GCF_030028575.1 Malurus melanocephalus
ACAGCATGCAACCAGCAAATAATGGTCTACTTTTTGTCTACTCTGAGCCAAAAATTCACAACATTTGTAACTGTAAAGATGCCAAAGGAACAGGTGTTTTATGAACCAATGGACACCTTATCAGAAATTGGCAAACTAGAAACTTGCAAAAAAATTCTACTAGAGCTAGACAGAATGTCCAGGACCCAGGACATCCCACCATCCCACCAGAGTAGTTCTGTTCTTGCAGGAGTGCCGGGTGTGGCCCTTTGTGACAGAGGCACCCTCCAGATGATGCGGGGCTGCATCGGCACAGAGGCTATTGTGACCCTGCCTGATGTCACTGCCCTGACCCTCGGAGATCTCTCCCAGCAGAGACGCTCTGTTCCCTCTCAAAGAAGCAGTTCCCTGGAGGGCTTTGCTGCGAAGGACAACAGAGACATCGATGGAGGAGAAAGCGMGCTCCAGCTCTTGGGGCAACTGCCTTGAGCAGGGCAGTTCTCAGAGCCCGCAGGCTGCACCACACCACATCCAATGAGACATACATCAAATACTGGAGCTGCATTCCTGTCCGAGTCTCCCGCACGGCTTACCCTGGTGTGCAAAGGCCCAGCCCACGGCCCCCAGCCCAGCAGGATGGAGCACACACCACACCTGTGTCAGCTCCCCAGGGACAGCTGGTGGTCGGTGAAACAGATCCATCTCAGGAGCCAGAGCCAAGGATCCAGGTAGGCAAACATGCATCCCACGAGACCTATGTGGTGTACAGGAGCCGTATTCCTGTACGAGTGTCCCGCATGGTCTACGCTGGGATCCAGCAGCCCAGATGGTGGCCGACAGCACAACAGGACGGGGCACGTTGCCTGCCTGTGTCAGCTTCCCCAGACAAACAGGGCCCAGCACTGACACCACTCTGCAAGACAGAGCCTTCCCAGGTGCTGAAGCCCACGAGGCTGGTCGGCAGCCACACATCCCACAAGACCTATGTGGTGCACAGGAGACGCATTCCTGTACGTGTRTCCCGTGTGGTCCGCATTGATGTCCAGAGGCCCAGCTTGCGGCTGGTGGAATAGCAGGAAAGGGCACATGGCAGGCCTGTGTCAGCTTCCCTGCGCAGGCTTCCAGGGACATGGTGCTGCAGGCAAGGATCAGAGCGGGACCCAGCTGTGTTCTGTGCCCGAAGGGGCAGGCAGAACTTCAGCAGTACATCTCTGCCAATGGCTGCAAAGAACACAAAGAACATGAGCCCGCTGTCCCAGACAATGCCCCTGCTGGAGCTGAACACGAAGCTCTCCACCTGTGCTGTGCACGAACWGCCCCAGCTGAGGGAATCCAGGCCCGTTCTCTGGAAGCTGAAGGAAATCTTCAGCCATCAGAGAGTGCTGGACTGGTTGGAAGCATACTTCCCAAACGAAGAGGAAGAAAAGAGAGACCAAGASCTGTCCCAAAGGGAATGTGGCAATATTGGAGAGTTGTGCCAGGGAGAAGAGGATGATAAGAAAGAGCTTGCCTCTGGGGAGGACAGCAATGCCAAACGCCTATCCTGGGGAGAAGAGGATAAGGACAAAGAGTGATCCCAAGGGGAAGGCAGCGGTGACAAAGGGCTGTCCCAAGGGGAAAATGACACCAGCCCCAGACTCAGGGACAACCCCTTGGKCCCTGCAAATGAGACACCAGCTGTCTCAGCACTTGGGGCCCTGAGGCAGCAGCAGAGGCAGTCACTGACCTGCCCATCCTGGCTCCTGCCACAGGCGGTGTCATGGACTCAGAGCCCGTGTGTGCTGCCCTGGCCAGAGCAGCTGAGGAGGCCATGGCAGTTTCTCCTGCCTTTGACGAGCAGGTGAGAGCTGTGGGGGCAGAGATTCAGGCAGGTGTCCTGCACAGCCCTGCACCCAGCCCAGCTTTGATSCAGCTGGCCTSAGGSCCATGGYCTCAGTGGGCCACAGGCTGTCCGCAGGCAATGTTCATCCCACTTCAGACAGGTACTGCGGGATCTGAGCAGACTGTGCTGGTGTCCCTGAATGGGAGAATGGCCTGAGGATTGCTGGCCCTCTGCCAGCTCCAGGCCAGCCCCAGACAGGCTGGCTGGCCCTCAGCCTGCTCAGCAYACCATGGGAGCAACACAGGTGGAGAGCTGCAGAGAACGGGAGGCCAGATTATGTGTCTGCAACATCCATAGCCAGACGGCTGTGGGGTCAGCCAAGGTCTTTTGGCAAAATCCCATACAAGAGCTGCTGGTGATAATGAAATACTCTGGTGAGAATCGAACTTGAGAAAGAACAGGTTACGACTAGAGAAGGGGGCCATGYGGAGGAGGATACCACTTTCCTGGGACAACCTTCTTCTAGTCCCTGGAAAGAAGGACAGCCCAGGACAGCAAAAGGGCAACAATGAAGCCAAGAAGAGAGTGTGGATTGTAGGGCAGAATCAAGACCACTCAAGAGCCCTGATACCTCCAACACATTTCCAGAAAGGTCTTAAAGGATGAACTGTGCAAAACAAGAGTGCACAGAAAGCCAAAAACCTGTTTTCAGGGCAAGGTAGCCTCTCCATCAAAGGACCCCCACCAAGCTGGGCTGTCCTCCCAGGACTGTGGACATGCCATCAGGTAACCAGCAATGAGATCCGCATGGGCTGCATCGATGCTGGCACCAAGGCAGACATCCCCATTGGCTGGATCGGTACTTGTACCCCAATTACTGATCTTTTCCTTTCTGTCCCTCTCTTTCCTTCTTTCTCCCTTTCTTTCTCCCTTTCTTTCTCTCTCTCTGCCCCTCTCTCTCTTTAACTCATCTCTTCTCTCCATTCCGTGCCCCCCTACCCCTTTCTCCCAACCTCCTTGCAAGGTGTAGATAGGATAGGTTAGAGACGTGTCATGTTTGTAATTCACTAATAAAACCTGGTGAGTTTTTGCAGACCTATGACTTCTGTCATTCCTTTAGATCCTGAGCATTTGTGAGTYGTGGGTGCTTCCTTCTCACCCATCACCCTTGAGGGCAGTTTCACAAGGGGGTGGCTTTGTTGTGGACAAACTGACGTTCTGTCTCAGTTTTCCTCTGGGTGTTTTTGGGAATCTCCTGGACCAGTTTGTCCTAGCTGGCTGTTGTTGCCAGCTAACATCCAGCAAGCTGCATTCTCCCCTGAGGACAAAGGCACTCCATTCGGAGGTGTTCCTTGCTCCTTTACTGTGTTTCATCAAGTGAGATTTTCAGACAAGCCCTACTGTAGGGTCAGATTTTTGACAGAAAAAACTGTCACTATCTAACTTACACTATCTGCACCTAAATTGCACTGGCTCACAAGTTCTTAAGAGTTGTCCATTAGGTCTRTTATAAAATAAGTTATTTATCGAACAGACATGAGGCAACAGACAAAAGTTTTTCAACAGATTTGCTTACTACACAGTATAATCCAAAGAACTACTAGTATATTTCCTAAAACAGTGCACCACATGATGCCTGTGACATAATACCTGTATTGTAACTAGTAAATAAATTGTGTGGGGTAGGATTCAATGTAACTTACCTCTGAATTGATGATAGTGTACACAGAGTCCTTTCACTCAGCTTTTGAGAGAGTAACCACAAAGCAGTATCCTGGCTTTGGGGAGAAATCCTCACACAACACCAGGGAAGGTGCAGAAGATTTCTGTTGCTTGAATGTCTGGTGTAGCTTTTATAGCTTTTGAAGTGAAGTGTCTATTAGTCAGAAATTCCACATTATCTTTCCACATCTGCCTCCACAGCAAGGCGTTTTCTGTCAGCTGAAAGCATCATTCCCATGGTGCCAAAATAGCTYACTACAATGCAAACGGTCCTCATTGAGTTAATTCACCGAGGCTGATGTGAGATTTATGTGAGAGCAAGATGCCTTGAGTTATTGCACCAGCTAATAAACAACAGATAAACTCTGGTGTGTCAGAGAAAAAGTCCTGTTGYGTTGCACCCCTTGGCTGCAGTCACTCACTTTATCTCATGAGGTGGTGCTGCAGGTGACTCTTGCCACTACAGTATAAAAGTATCCACTGTGTACGTGCACAACATTGCTGAGTGTGCTGTTACATACAGGCTGATCTCATAAGCTCTACTATTTATTTTAAAAGGTGTGAATTATATTATTGATTTTTATAGGAAGCAAATTTTGCTGCTTCATTTTATGTGTTTCAGGTGTTAGATTGTATAATACACATACATATAAAAATGATTACTGATAAACAAAGAAATTATAATGATGAAGTATAACATCTAATTTAGAGTGTTCATGGTAGTGGGGACTATCCAATAGGTCACCTCACTTGTGTCATTACCAGTCTGTGTAGATCAGGATATTCCCCAGTGCCTGAGTCTTAAAATCATAGAAAGGTGAGATGCAAATCAGGAGCAAAGAAAAGTTCGTSAAGTCTGTCTCTCGGCTGCAGTAACTGGAGGAGCTCTTTATAAGGTCAGCAACTCCTTTCAATTTCATTCACGCTTCTTAGTCCAGTGTTCTCCTTTAGAGAAGTTCAGCATTTTGCATATTCTTGCTCAACATGTCAAGTGTTAGACAATTCTATAATAACCCAAACAAATATATATGTACTGCATAATACTCTGGTTGTCTCAGGGGAAACAAAGATGTAATGAAATTCAATTGTTTCTACCTACTCAGCATATTACTCCAGTTGGGAATTTTATGCATTACCCAGGAGGCAGGAAGAGGCAAACAAAACTGATTCCATAATCATATGAAACTTCAAGTTACATTCAAGGTGGAATCTTTTCTACCTGCTGTGACAACCAGAGTGAAGACAGAAGTGTTCTAAAGAAACATTTGCAGAAAACCACAAAACATATGCAAATATTAATCAAATCAATTAAAAACTATCAAATTATTTAGTACCTTAATAATAATTATGATTTTTAATACTATGTGARCCAATTTAAGTAAAAATTATCCATTCTTTTGAGACAATTTTGGGGAAAAAAAATGTTATTGTCAGATTTACGCATCTTATTAGATCCAGTTTTGSAAATTTGAAATAAAATTCATAAACCAGCCATTAATGTCAGAACTACAATAACACCGATCAAGTTTCTCATGCCCACATTCAAATTTTATATCCATGGGGTTATCCAATCAAATATATCTTCCCTTGATTTTTTTTTTGTTTTTAAATTTCGTGAAAGCTCCCAGTGTTCATATTAATTTCTTTCTGATCAGTGTATTCTCAGAGTCTGATCTATGTATACACAACAACTGCTGTTGATAACTGCACACACCACCTTTGCCAAAAGCAAAGTCAGAGACATTGGATTTTGCTTAATTACCATTGCAAGKAGGAAAATTCATGTTCTAAAGAACTGATTGTATWACCAAGCCTTGTTGATTTATGGAGACTTGGGTTGTGTTTCCTTCCAGGAAGTATGTGACTCCAGGTAGAAGAAGACTGCTAGAAAATATAGTGTTGGAATTCTCATAATTTGAATACTTTCATGAAATGAGTGGGAAACAAAACAGAGAACAAAACGTAGTAGACAGGAACTAACATACCTATTTCCATGTCAAATGTGGTATTTACCAATAAAATTGTGMRGTTTTGCAAACCATCTGACTTACATCATTTCTTTCAACAACATGCATTTATAAATCTTGGGTGCTCTCTTTCCCTTAAGGGTAGGGCATCACAACCACTGCATGCATCCTGTTATGTTTTGTTTATTCAGTTGGTCTTGTTTGTGAAATGTTGGAGAATGYYAYACACAAGACACAACTCAAAGATTGTATTTGAGGATCACTAGGTTCTTCCATTTATTGACCATCCTTAGTAATGACTATCCCTACAGATATTACAGGAGACAAAAATAGCTTTTCCTCCACATTAGCTTATTGCTCAGGGAGCTAGTATTTCTGATCATTATTAGCTCAATGCTACTCTCATAAGGAATGTCTTTGTTAAATATAATGCCTCTTGAGGCCTGCCATAGGAAATCACTAAAACAGTACGTTGGTCCTATTCTAGAAAGAGCATTGTAACAGAAGAGGAAATATTTAAAGCAGGTTAAAGCAGCTGGCAAAGAATCTGCTTTCAGGAATTTCTCACAAAGTTTAGAATCAGCTTATATTTTTAACAGCTATGCTGCACAACATTAGCCATGTCTGCTGCCTTCAATGACTAAAGAACAAAAGGGGTAAGAAAAAGAGGGGGGGAAAAACCGTCTAGAGACAGACGCATTTGCACCCAGCGTCTGAAGAAACAACCAAATTAAATTAAATTGATACAACTGCTGAAAATGTAAAGCAGTTTCTCACATAAAGCGAATAGTCACCAGCCAGCAATGCTCTATTTCTGCAAAGTAGACCAAATTCAAAGAATTGAAAATGTGTTTGGCAATCCCAGTAGAACTTCCATTTGTCTGAAGCATAAACTCACAATTTCGTACAATTTTCTATATCTAGCAAGCATCTTAGCTCAGGAGCAACCTAGAAATAAACTAGACAGTTGATATTACCAAACAGGATTGAAGTGCGTTAGCAGAGCTKTGTGGCAGTTGTGTATAAAGCCTCTGCTTGCATTTTGACTTGCTCAAACCAATGCCATTTACCTTGTGCTGAACTGGCCACTAAATTCYTGCATGACATTTGGTGTAAGAGAAGTAATAGAGGGAAATCAGAAGTGCCTTGTATAGGAACATCCAAATCCAGAACAGCATGCAACAAGCAAATGATGGGCTACTTTTTGTCTACTCTGAGCCAAAAAATTCACAACATTTGTAACTGTAAAGATGTCCAAGGAACAGGTGTTTTATGAACCAATGGACACCTTATCAGAAATTGGCAAACTAGAAACTTGCAAAAAAAWTATACTTAATTCTATTGTTATTTATTCCTCTTCCCTTTCCCTAGACAAGGTGGTATCAGTTACCTTTTCAAGTATGCRATGTCCAGGTGCTCTGGGAGATGTACAGCCTCATGCTGTCACTCCAGAATGAATCACACCATCCCCGTACGGTAGCTCTTGGCACCTACATGTAAGTAACCAAATTCCACCTTGGAGTACAATTCTCTTTGGCGACYCTTCCCATCCCTTTTCTGTCAATTTTTTACCCAGTCTGCTTGGCTGCTCAAATAGAAAAACTGGTGTTACCAGACTGTATGTGTGTTTGCGTGTTAAATGGAATTAAAAGTAGATTTCATATTTTGATTCACATAACCTTTAGAACAGTGCAGGATTTGTTTTGGTTTTTTTTTTTTCATTCTACTGTATTCAACAGAGATAACAGACTGTTCATGTATTCCTATTCTATATGGATTGAAGAAGAAAATATTTAATAGGCAAAGCATTCCAATCAGCAATCCCTAAAATTTTTGCAAAATTTATATAAAAAAAAAAAAAAATAAAAAAAACCAAAAAACCCCACACTATAAGACCTAGTGCAAAGTAAAAACTGTCTGGGCATACTGCCTACAAAAGTTCTGTGAAATCATTTCCAGTTTATAGTTCTACGGACAAAGCTCTATATGTTATTACCTTATATTCTCTGTTGGGTTGCATTTCCTGCCTAGCAGTTGTTCTTTAAAAGACATGTACATTTGGCCTATGTGACAAATCTCAACCATACATCAKTTTCCATGTGGAAACAGGCATACGTTGCTATGACTAATATAAACCACACATGTATATGTTTTACAGGCAAATAATAATAAAACAAAGTCTTTTATAAAATGTGTAAATTCATCTCTATATGATTAGACAGTATGAAATATTCAGGCCTGTATGCAATAATAATGTACCTTATTACAATGTAACTCTTTTAATGAAACAATAAAATGCAATTCTTTCATTAAATAGTACCATTCAATGCTTTCAATTAGTCTTCTTAGGCTAATGTAAGAGATGGWAAAGTGTCCTATAGCTTGCTGCAATTCTTTAGTCTGTTTCCAAATCTGCTTACTCCCTTTCACTTTTGGTCCTGGCTACTCAATAATCTTTAATTCAAGGATATTGCTGAATTATACAGTGCATGATGCTTCAATGCAAATAACATTGGTTGCTTTATTAAATTGTAGCAGAAGACACAGTTGAAATTCATAACCAATTTTGTTTTTCAGGTGTGATATGTTGACTCTGGCTGGACTCTAAGTTCCCACCAAAACTGCTTTATCCCTCCTATCCTCATTTAGACAATAGGGAGAAAGTATAACAATAGGCTCCAACATTGAGATAAGAACAGACAGAGGTTGCTCAACAATTACTTTAGCTAAAGAGACTGAAAAATTTAGGAAAATTACCTTCTTGTCAATCAAATTATAGTAGGATAACGAAAAATAAAACCCAAACCTTTAAAATCCCTTCTTCCTGGGCTCAACTTAACTAGCAATTTCTCTGCCTTACACTCCCACACCTTTCTGGTGATGCAGGGAGATGGAATGGGTATTGTGGCCACTTCACATCTCTGCTGCTCCTTCCTCCTCATGGATAGGGCTCCTCACACTCCTCCCTGCTCCCGAGTGGAGTCTCTCCAATGATAAAGAGTCATCCATGCACTTCTTCGACATGAGTTGTCACAGGCCACAGTACTTTATGAACAGCTTCAGTGTGGGTCCCTTCCACAGCACACAGTCCTTCAAGAACAGACTTCTCCAGTGTGGGTCCCTCACCATGCTGGTCTTTAAACTGCCTCACCATGGTCCAGAGGCTGCAGGGGAACCTCTGTTCTAAAACCTGGGGAATCTCTTCAGCCTGTTCCTTCACTRGTGTCTGCAGGATTGTTGGTCCTATGTATTCCTCTCCTCTGGATACTGTTCCCCAACAGGCTTTTTTTTTTTGGTCTTCTTAAATACGTGGTCCCGCAACTGCTACCGCTGTTACTGTTGACCTCAGCTATGACTGATGTCACTTTAGTCTTGGAGTCATCTGGCACTRTCTCTGCCAGACATAGCAGAGGCTTCTGGCTGCTTCTCACAGAAGCAGTCCATGCAGCCTCCCTGCTATAAAAACCCTGCTATGTATGCAGAACCAATATAGCAGTTCAACAATTAATAGAGTCCGACTGTATGAATTTATAATAAATTCCAGGTGAAAACAGCACACTAGAAGTAAAACTGAAGTTGCTTTGAGGAGGCAACTTTTTCACTTACAAATTCAGTGAACATTGATTGACTGTTTTATTTTTTTAAAAAAAAATCAATTGTGTTATTGGAGAAGAGAGAAAGACAAAATAGTCRTCCATTTGAACAAGTCAATACAAGTAGAAGTGCTTAAAAAATTCCTCAAGAGGAATAATTACATTGAGAGGATTTCATTAGTGCAGAGATTATCTTGAAGTAATTTTCAGCATCAGAATTCAATAGCTATCCTGACTGCTTTGTCATTATTTTGCCAGTTTTCTACTAGAGATGTATTTCTGTGGTAAAGACAAGATAAGGTAAATAACTAAAATCTGCCACAGTATTTTGAATAGGAAAACTAATTCTGTTCCTAATAGCCCATTTTTTGTTAGTAGTGGTTTTTGCTAGTGTTATATCTTGCTTTGACAGTCAACAGAAGGGATCAATTGTCATGTCAACAAAAAGTTTTAGCTCTGTCATGTATTCAAGTATRCAATATGTAGTTTAGTATCATCTATTGAAATTTGAGCACATTCTTATATTTGTTCAGATCGTTTCAAAACCTGAGAAGACTCAGTCCTACAACAAAACAGTTACGAGAATTGGTCTCCTTCTTGATTTTTGATCTGACAAAAAAACTGTTGGGTTGACTTTCATAGTTACTGCTTGGCTTTATTTTAAGTGCTTTTTCATATTAGGAAGGATTAGAATATTTCATTGTTTTTAGTTTGTGTCTTATTAAATATAATATTAATTTGGATAAATAAAAACAATAAATGAAACAATGGCCAAAGGAAAGCTAGATTCTCTGTTTTCTAATCAGCACAATGGATATTGTCGTGGTTTACCAGTACTAGATATATACATATATTTACATTGTATCTTTTGTTCAGTCCTGTTTTTTTAGGCTCAAATTCTTTAGCTACTTGTATCACAGCATGTAATAAAGGCAGAAAGAATATATATTAAAAATAACTGCGAGATACTCCTAAATTTTAATGTTACACTGCCTTATGATTAGAAATAGTTTATAAGCATGCATGCTTATAGCACTACTATGCTACAGCACTATTATACTGCTATTTCTAARCTACTTGAAGAAATTTCTCATCCATAAATTTGGAAGCTGCTGTATGTTCCTGAAACAATGAAAAGTTGTTTCTTTACCCAGGAGTGGAACTGCTTTTAAATGCAAACACAAAACTAGAGTTTTCAAGAACTAGAAATTGGTACCTCCAATAGAAAGATATTCAAATTGTAAGTTAATTTGTCCATAAAAAATAATTTAGTGAGTCTAAGTGGCTTCATATACTAGGTTGAGTTTTTCTAGACAAGTTAGCCTAACAGTTGAAGTGTASCTACTTTTGTAGGTGTTGACTAAAATAATGACTGTTTTAGAGACAACTACWCTTACGACATCTCTTCCTGCTCAGAAAATAGTGTCAATACTGGTATTTAACATCATTTCACTAATCTATATAAATTCAGACTTTTAGTTGAACTGTAGGAGCTTTCACACTTTYCAAGAACCACAGTTTGAGATTCAAAGTACTCCATAAAATCCTAGGAACAATATGACATTCTGTAGACTGAAGACTGCTAGTAAAAGAACATTTTTTGCCCCTGCACCCCTGCACCCACTCATTAAATTATTTTGCTAAAAGCATTTAAATTTTAGAAAATAATTGTTAAATGCCCAGTTGTTTTTCATTCCAAATTCAGATGGCTATGTCTCAGGTCTTATTTTTAGACAGTTATATTGGCAACATTGAAACATAAGTAATTTGGGGTAAATGCTCATATAAGCATTATACTGCCTTTACTTTTCTATGGGTGAGGTTACTCTGTCTCTTTGAATGCTGCACCTCAATCAGCACTGAAGCCTGTAACWAGAAAACATGCTCCAGCAAGCATCTTCTGAAGATTTTCTCACCCTTTTCTTTCAATATCTTTTTTTAGCAGCTCRCTAGTGTCAAGATAACATTTTTTCCTTTAAAACCTATTCTTTGCCCACAGTGACAACTTCTTTTTATGAGGCTGAAGGGCAAGAAGATAAGCAATCAGACTATCTTTGCAGATTCAGTTTTATAGGACAGACAAGACAAAATTYTTTAACAATGGCTGCTGCAAAACCTAAAAACTATTTGATCTACATGTGGTCCTGTTTTGTACAAAATCTCTACAGAGTATTTCCTAAAATGAGTAAGGTGATGTAGTGTGCCTTAAAAGCTACCATATTTACCTGTGTGAATTCAAGAGATGACTCCTAAATAGATAAGGAATAATCTCATAGCAGCAGATGGGGTTTTTTCACCCTAGGAAACAGAGCTTTCYGTACCAGAATTTAATTTACCAAGGAAGTATTTAGAGAAGTATCACACCAATTCATCTATATGTCTTCTGGATTGATAGAATGACAGTCAGTTAGAAAAGGGTAATTCATAGCATCCTTCACTGATCCTTTGTCTAAATTATCTCTTGGAGTATCTATCTCCCTTCTTTTTCTGTGAGAGGGAGAGGGAGAGGGAGAGGGAGAGGGAGAGGGAGAGGGAGAGGGAAGAAATGCTATCTGCATTGTCTAAATTTATTGCCTGCTGGATGGTAGGAGAGTAATTTAAAACTCTTCCTTTTCTCTCCCCATTCCTAACTGCTGTTTTGGCCACAAGATCATCTAGTCAGCTTGTTTTATATCACTCAAAAACAGCCGTATGAAATCTGGTMGTTTATTTTTAACTAATACCTTCCAGAATGCAGATGATTATTTTTTAGGAAGATGAAAGATCCACTACTGCTTATTTCAGGGTTTAATCACTTTCACTGCTCAAAATCTGTTCTTTGGTTTCATTCCAGTTTCTGCCTCTGGGTTTTTTTATGTCTTTCTCTGCCTGGAAAATTGCAAAGTACTTAAGCAATTGGCTTTTTCTCTGTGAAAGTACTTATAAACTGCAATCAAGTCACCTCTCCAGTTTTTCTCTCCATTCTAAAACGCGAACACTTTATATATCTCCATGATAAACATTACTTCTGCCTCTTGGAAGTGACTTCTGCCATTCTCTTTTGCACTTTGCCCAATCCCACATGTTGAATTTTAAAATATGACTATATGTACTGTAAATGGTTGTTTTGATAGWTCATAATTTATATGCAACACAAAAGATCTCTTTTTTTCACTTACTCTACACAAGCAGATGATAATGTCACAAATCAGAGTCAAAGCGGGATTTGAAACCAGTTATTAAATTTTTGTGATTTCTTAGCATGTACTATTTCTTTACTGTACCAACCTAAGTGTTTATGAATGCTTTCATAAGATATCTTGTTTTCAATGTTTTGATGGAGGAAAGTACAACCCAAAACAGACCATCACCAGTTTTCTCTGATAAAGTCCTGTTTTTACAACTAGTACCTTAAAAACAAATGGTGAATTATTGCTTGGAAAAATTCACAAGGGTAAAAATATCCATATTCTAAGAAACTTTATCACAAAGTGTATTTAATTCTTTATGCAGAATGTACAACTCCTCCTGTCTCATGTGCAAAGGGCTCTATTTTTATTAAAAACAAAAAAGTCACATTTTTTTTCCAGCAAAATAAAGCAGACCCAGAGTTAACTTAGAGTTAACATAATTTGGCTAACATTGTTATAATATCAATTGCTGTCAATTATATGCTCTGCACAGTGTAGTTGAAACAATTTGCATAGAATAAATTACTAGTTATTCTGAAACTATTTTCTCATAGTATAGTACTCTAAATGTGCTATAATTGCCTCTGATATCTCTCTGACAGGTTTTGGTATTTCATACTCATTGAATGAACAAAGCATGCACTCTATCCAGCAGGGTGCATTAAGAATAAAATGAAATCTGGCACTTACATGCCTCTTCCATTGATATTCATAAGGAAAATGTAGTTCAGCAGCTCAGTCCAAGACTCCTCAAAGTGAATGGGGAGAGTCACAGCAACATCTATGACAGCTGAATCATAAACAGAGGCCTGGCAGAGGCAAGCTATCTATGGCAAATGAAAATGAGACACCAAGCCCAGCACCCATACAGGATTAAAAATAACAAAACTGTTCTTAACAGTGTTAATCTGTCTTGCAATAAATATATAATAGCCCTCTGCTTAAGTTCAAATAAATAACCAAGTCTACTAATTAATTATTCAGGCATTTCTATGTTGCCGGTTATGTAGCAGACAMATTTCTTGGACTGTCAGCACACACACCCCATTAGCATTCTTGTAGCAACTTTTTATTTTTGAATGAGAACAAGGTCCATTTCATCTTTTATTTTTCTTTTAATTTTTTTTTATTGCTGTAGTAGCATCCAATGTGACTGAAAACAAAATAAGCAACAGAAGTTTATGCTACAAAATGAGGGGATTTTAATAATTTTTTTTTTTTTATATAAAAATAAACAAAGGTACCAGAAATAGTTTCTTTTCCCATTTTTGACTGCATTTTTACAGTAAAGTTTTGCGGATTTTGGAACTGTTTGAATTTTGGAAAAATCTGTTCCAAGCCTCCAAGCTGTTTTCAGCACCTCAGTAGTCTTTATGTGTCTTTAGTTCACTGTTTTTGACAAGAGTTTGCACCAAGAATTTTCAATATTTAGACAGATATCTATTCTACTTCTTGGGCATGACTTCTGTAAACACACTGGGATGCACCTTAGTAGCTATCCCCAAGATTGTAACATATTCATTCATAAGAATTTCTCCAATTTCACTGCTTTCTCTAAATTATTACTCTAGTTACTACTTAAATGGAATTGATAGAATTATAGAATGGCCTGTCYTCAGAAGCACCTTAGAGATCYTCTAGTTCCAACACCTCTGCCRTGGACAGGGACACCTTCCACTCGGTCAGAACCCCATCCAACTTGGCCTTAAACACTGGCGAGAATGGAGCATCCACAGCTTCTCTGGGCAACATTTTCTACTGCTTCACCACTCTCACAGTAAAGAAATTCTTCCTAATATCTTATCTAAACCTGCCCTCTTTAAATCTGAAACTATTCCCCCTTATTCYCCACTAGGTGCTCTTCTAAATAGCCTCTGTTTATCTTTCCCTTCAGGTACCACAGAAGGCTGCAATTTGATACACCCTGATGCTCTTTTGCTGTCTGAACAACCCCAGTTCTCTCATCATTTCTTCACAGGAGAGGTGCTTCATCCCTCCACTCATCTTGGTGGCACTCAACTAGACTGTCTCCAACAGGTTCAAGTCTTTCCTGCCATGGGGACCCCAGAGCTGGATGCTGCTGGATTATTCATATACAGATTATTCATGTGCATTTAGGTTATGAATCCAGGTCCAATTATTTGGTTTAATTTCCCTACATGTAATGAAAATTTTCTATTTATTTTAACTGTGATTTGATCTAATCTTCCTGAATAACACTAATTCTCTTTCTCATTTTTATGAGAAATTTGCTGTCTTTGATCTAGTGAAGTTGGCCTAAAATTCCTGGGGTACACGTATGTCATTGCAGTGATTGCTGTTGAACAGCTTCCAACTGGTAACAAAGCATTTTGAGGCATGCCAGAAGTATAGTATTTTCAACCATGTTTATAAAGTAAACACTTTTGGGATAATCTAGAATTCTTCAATATGTCACCATCTGGTTGTAAAAGCAGAGAACCGTCTTCAGCATTGCTTAGTGTAATCTCTTTTCCAAAACTGCTARCCTTTGTACTGACATTTAAAGCTAGGGATAATAAAATTGACACAATTATTCCAGAGCATATTTTAAATAACTGGGAAAAATATGTTTATTCTATAAATACAAATATCTTCTTTAAATTAGCATTCATTTCTTCATGCTGCATGGAAATTACAAACCAGCTAATTAATCTATTTTTCCCTCTACTTAGCCACCAATTCTTGATAAATTATCACTATAAAGGTTATCAAATAGGTAATTAAATCATAAAACAGACTATTTTATTGGGAAGATCAATTCATACTTCATACTGTTTTCAATATTTGAACCAGGGTTTAATTTCTTTGCTGCTTTCCCCTGCATATTGCAGAATACCTGTTTTAGAGACTATATAATGCTTTACATTAATATGTGTAATTCCTTCAAGATAAATATCAACTRAAATACAAAATCTTTATGAAGGCTTATTGACTCTCAGTTTGAAGGTAATTTCTTAGGAAACATAGTTCAGAAACTTTGTTTTCAAAACCATTAGCAACACATTGCYGTAGTGTTAGGTTTTTTACCAATATTCAAAAATAAATTACTTCAAAGGAASCTTTTCCTAGACAATGCTGATTTTGTAAAATTAGAATAGAGTCCAGCAAAGCCCACTTAACTTTGACAAAAGATATAATTATTTGCCAAGACAAGAAAGGCTATTTAAGTTATTCTAGCCTGCGATTTTCTACTGTCCACGTGCTACGAGTCAGTTCAATATATCAAGATTTACAGTTTCCATGAGGAAACTCTCTCCTCTCAAGTGCAGAGAACTTTCATTATCTCAAAGCACATGCCTTACARCTTCCACCACAAGCTTAATAGACAGAAATCAAAACTCATTTCTGAGCCTCAGWAATTCAGTCATGCAAACAAACATGCAAAAACGCAGTTCACATACAATCAACTTGAAATCCATTGTGTTAATCAGTTTAAATCAAATTTTAGATTAGAAACAGGTCTGAATAAAAATATTGTTAACAGTTTTGTTATCAGAAAAATGTTTCTATATTTTTATATTAAGCAAAGTCTACTTATCCTTTMGGAATATAAATTCTGAATTTATTTCAGCTGCAAGAGGTGCCTGAAAATCTTCAGGAAAAATAATATTATTAGTTATGTTGGTATGTTTTAAATGCTTTCAAAAAGGAAAAATATAATATGTATTACCAAATGTGTTATACAGGGCATGAGCAAGGAATAAAGAAACTGTTTTGTCAGGCTTTCTGAAACCAGTCACAGGTTTGCCAGCCTGTCTCATACATGTAATTTCCTTCAGTTTAAGGCTTTCCTGCACACAAACTCGTGATCTGTCATTTATTACTCCATGCAGAAGAAAATTACACACAGAGAAAACAAGACAGAGCAACTGTAGTGTGAAAATTAAGCTGCCTATGGAGAGGAAAACCACACTCAGTCCCACATATATGCAGAGAAGTCACATGCACACAGGAAATATATCAGTCACACCAAAGAGCAGAAATATCTCCTTGAAAAATTGACACAGCTGACTAAAACCTGTCCATTGAAAGAATATCATAACCATGGGAGCTCTAAGGTTGCACTTTAATGTTCTGTGTATCTATTTCAGTGTTCTCTCACAACTGTGAAGTAGATTCTCAGAGCAAATGTATAATATTCTGCTAAGTGGCTTTTAACCTTAGTCTTTTCCAACTGTACCTTTGCACCCCAAAATTCACCAAATTATCCACATTTCATCTACCTCTATAAAAGGATTTTAAAAATAAGCCTTTCAACTTTATCTCTTAAAAATGGAAAATCATTTGARAAAAAAAAAATTAGAAAGAATCTCTACACTTTCTAACCCTCAAAAAAGGGGGAATGACAACTTTTAATCTCTATTATGTTTTTCAAATTTTTCAGTTCTGACAGATTGTTGTCTTGTAAAAACCTTGTGACAAAGATGAGGGAACTGTACAYTATAAAACATAATTTTCCTGAGTTTTGCAGGTGATCTGCATTCCATCGCCATAAAAAGGCAAAACCATTACATTCACACAACCTTTGAGGGTTCTAGAATTTTCAAAAGACAAATCATTAAATCAGACAAGACAGTTGAGGAAACATTAGCAGATATGTTTTTGTTAGTCTTTAACAGACCTTGACTTTTCCTTTATTCATGTCATAAAACACAGCATAGGCCTCCTTTACAGCACACCATTGATCACTAGATTGGTTATCAACAYATGAGCTCTTGTTTCATGTCTGTCCCACCGTTTTGACAGAGACACCTCAGCAGAGCACCTCAGTAAAAAGCAAAGACAAAATACAAGCTGTGCCTGAGGGACTACGACTTGGAATGGGCAATAGTTTGTCTAGAGCAGAGGTTTTCAATAACCATTTCCATTTCCCAACACCACAGTTTCCATACAATACTCTGCTTCAGGCTGTCATGAGAAGGTTAATTCAAMACAGAAGCAGTTACAAAGGCAAAAATATAAAAAACTCCACACGTTAGACTTTAGTAGCATGTCCCAGGAGAAGGAAGAATAACAATATTACTGGTGCAAGTTCAGTTGGCTGAACTATATTTGAATTGCATTGAACCTGGCAACAGCAAAGGCAGGTAAGAAAGTCTTCTCCTTCCCCCTGGAAAACTTGCTTTAAAAATCTGCTCCGAGTGTGRTACAGCCTGAGGCTATATACCAGCATGTAGAGAAATAGATGACAGCTCTGTTCATTTCAGTTTTTCAAACTGCATCTCAAAACTCATTCATTATGTGTTGAAAGCAGGAAAAAAACACTGYGACTATAATGCTAAGACATTCAGGAAAGCATGCACACGTAAWGTGCAAGCCTTCAGCATTTTCTATCTATTGTTCTGGTTTGATGTGCTCACAGAAGTTAACTGAAGAGCAAAGCATATGTAYCTTTCAGCCCATAGACAAGAAAAGGAGGGTCATGTACCTCATATGAAGCAGTAAGGCAAAACAGTCTTTTCCCATCAATATTGGCAGATATAACTATATAAAGGTATGCATGTACACTCATATCGTTAGGGAAATTAAAATTAACAAATGATAACTTTATATKGAATGATGTTTTGCGAATTTGATGAACCCACAGCAGGACTCAGAAACTCTTAATTTTAGGTTTTAMCTTTGAATCAGCAAATGCCTTTTATTAAACCATGAGGAGCAGGGACTTAAATTTCACCTAGCACCTTGAAATTTCACATTGACCTTTATTCCAAACTATCTATGTAAAAACCCAATGCCAGTGTCAGTTATAAATATGTGCAATGCAGATAGGAACCTGGGAATCTCCTCTAGATATATTTTATGGGATACTTACTGGACTGGTTCAGATTTCAGAATGCATACATCTTCAAAAACACAATAAATATTTACCAAATCCAATCTAAATTTAAGGTCTGGAAATAGTGCTTTTATAAATGTTTGTAATGACAGTGTTCTTCACATTCCTTTTTATTAACACACTTGTTAACAGAGCTTTCATATATAATTCATGTTCATGTTCTTGGGTATGTTTAGAAGAAAGGACACATTTCTTATTGACAGCCATTCTGCAGGATTCAAGGATAGGTCATTTCGTTAATAAACTAAGAAGGAAGAGCACCCATTTTTGAGAAATTCTTTCAAAAATGGTTATCTTTTTGATTGCTTATAATTTACAAGTCCAATAAAGAAGAGGTGACTGCTCTCTAACAGRTTAGAATCTTAATGTGCTTCTTTTAACAGCTTCCTATATTAGGAAGGAAACTTCTATCTAGCTGTAGGTTTGGGGTTTTGAGCAGGCAATGTTTAGAAGCTGTTAAAGATATGCTGGTTTTGTCCCTTTGGACCATATTGGTAGTACTTTTATGGTTGTTAATACAAAATAGGGAACCTATTTCACCAGTGRAAACTTTTAAAGTCTCTATGTGAATCACAAGAACGTAAAAAACCTTGCTAACTCTTGGGACACACCTGGAACTTTAGATTATAATGTTTCCCTCTCAGTTCATCATATTACAATTTTGTACATGGCATTTCTTTYGCTTCATTTGGTGTGTCTTAGTCTTCTAATAGAGATTCTACATTCTTGTGCTTTCACCTGCTTTCCACCACACTAAAAATTAGCAAGGTGAAGAGGTCAGCAGAAAACACTGCACTGTCTTTTTGTTCAGTGTTGATTTTTGCTTAATGATGTGTACTCTCAGCTGTCCTGTTTATTATRTTTTGTATGCAACTGAACGACTCCCTGAGAACTCATCATTATTCAGCCTGGTCATCAAAGGTTTTAAGGGTKCAGCAATTTATGTTTTTTACTTAATAATTCACCTGATGCCTAAGAGGTCAGTGTAAATTACCAAAGGCCTGTAATTTAAACATTTGACTGCTTTCTGCTTCGCAAGTTTGATGGACATCTTAATGGCATGACTAAGATTACTGAGGAGCATAAAGATCACCCTTTATAAAGAGCTCACAGCTGCAAATACGCTCACAATAAGCTTCAAATTACAGCTGTGTTTTCTGAAACTAGATTCGTATTTGCTGTCAGATATATTTAATACCTGCAGAATGCTTCTGCCACATGTGTCATTAACTTCACCTGAAATGTAACGATCCATTCCTTGTAAAATTACATTGAATGGGTTGACACTTTTCTGCAATGAACTCCCAATATTGCAAAGGTTGTGCTTTATTGAAGCTTTTCCTTAGGATTTCTACTAACCAAACTGTGAGCAACTGTTGATAGTTTTATATTAAATGATTTGCACAAACAATGRCAAATTCTTGATTAAAMAATCTGGCAACCAATTTTCATTAAATTGAAAACTATTAAATTATATAGACTTACTTTGCTTTAGCACTTAGGCTGCAATCTACATTTAGTAGTTGCTAAGTATTCTTCTGATGTCTAAACTATTCCTAGAGAGAAAGAAAATGGATTTTGTAATAAAAGTAGAATTAAAGAAGATAAAGTAATAGGAATCTATTAATTTTTATTCACTTTATTTTGTACCATCTGTATGCTAAGGACTTTGTAAATGGTATTGTAAACAAGTGCACATATGGACAGGAATATATGCCAAAAAATTCTCCAGCAAACTGAGAAGTAAAATGATACGTAGGTGATATTTTTATTCTGTTGACAAGTGACTTCTATTACAGGAATACTTACTAGATTTCCAGGATTTGGGATTGGGTTTTTTTTGTTGTTTTTTTTTTTTAAATTAATATCATCCTTTATTTCATCCACTTAGTGAGACTTTGATTTTGTCTAAAGACTGCAAACTGAGCAACGAACAATACCAAAACCCCTGCCACTTCTGGAAAGGACTCMTAAAGACTTTAGCTGCATTAGTAATTATATTTTTCCATGCTTTGCAAGTTGTGACTTATAGGGATAGGCATTCTATCTGTACTCTGCTAACACCGCTTTCTGGGGCGCATTTAACTGATGTTAGCACTACTCAGCATACTTGTGATGGGGGACTTTTCCTTACTCTTAATGCACAGTGCAGTCAGGTTTACACACAAGGGCAATTTTTTCTCCCTCAGATAAGAACTAAAAACAGCACAGCATTAGCAGTTTCAGGGTGCTGTTGGACTAAAATCCACAAGTCATGCCCAAATGAGGTGACAAAATTGYCCTTCCTTCTAACATGGTCCTGTACTGAAGTTTCTGTTAAGGTATGAAGAACCTCGGTGCAAAGGGCTGGGCTGTGGGGGGCRGGTCAGATCATCTGGTCACTGCTGCTTGAAAGTCAAACTGGCCAAGTCCTAAAGGCTTGCTGACCTCAGACTCTTGCATCAACACCACCAAATATGCAAATGAATATTCAAAAAGTATCCACTGTTTGTGAAGGGCATATATACCATACCAATTTGCCCTTCAATATCTGGGTCGGGAAGCAGCAAGTCTTGTAGGTAGCATTCAAACTAAACTGCTGGAAGATATTTTAACTCAGGCAAAACATATATGGAGTCCCTGCCTTCTTCAGAGTACAGGAGATCTGAGGTAATRCAAAACTTTCCCTCCTTGATTTTTCTGAGAATTTTATGGAATCTTTTCCACGAACCCTGAAATCTTCTTCAAGTTCCACCAGTAGAAACATGCTTTTGCCTGCTTATGTGTGGGGTGCATGCAGCTAGCAATAGGAAAAAAAAAAAAAAAAAAAAAAAGTTGAATAAAAATTCCTTCCATTTTCCATTTTTTGATATGACAAACCACTATAACAAGGAATGGAAAATCTTGTCTGCATGGGGGAGAGCCGTGTCCTTGATCCTTCCTATGTCAATACTTCTGGTGCCAAAAGCATGAGTTCAGCCTCCAGGACAATCATTTACAGCTGTGAAAGACACTTGTACCTGAAGTCAAAACACTCATGGCAACTCCTRAGGAGCTATAAATAAGTTCAAGGGGCATCTACAGAGCAATAACAGTGTGTTTAGGCTCAAGGAAATATTGATAGCTGCAGACTATTTCCGAGTCCCACGAGACAGTACTCAGGCCCTCAATCCACTCCACAAACCTATCACAGTAGCATTAAGCACTGTTGCTTTGAAGGCAGTTAGCCATAAAATCAATGTTTTCTACTACCAGAAAAAATCCTCCCCATCTTTCCCCTGTGCAGCTGCTCCTTCTCTTGCCGATTTGCAAGCAGGGAACAGGCATTTTGAAGCAAGTACTAGCAAACCTTGACCCAATAGTCAGGATATTATACAGAGGCACTAAGGCAGAAGAACAAGGGAGCTATTTTTCAGCCAGTGAAGGACAGGCACATGCATTTTCTCTTTCTCTCTGTTGCATGTCGAAAAGAAAATGGGAAACCAACAAGTTTKATGCATTTCCTTTGTGATTTAGTAATTCTCCAGGTTGTTCCTGAGGCAATACAGTGATGTACTACTTTTCCTTCAGGGGAAAGGGAAACTCACAGCATAGCCCCTGCTTAAATGACATTTCAGAAACACTTTTTTCTGTTGGCATAGCTCCTAGCGGAAAATACCAGCTTCCTATTTCAAGAGAAATGCCCGAATGAATTCAGTCCAAGAAACACATTTTAAACTGTGTAAGTCAAGCCCGGGAGAAATAAAGAGGGAAAAACACATAGCATGATCAGTAAGTTTGTGTTCTTGTATAACCACAAACTACAATCTTCTTTCAGTGCTATTAGCAACATCACTGCAGCTGGCTCTAGACAGGTCACTGAATCTCTGCTAGTAAAACCATGTCCTTCCTGTTCCTCTATGTATTACTCAAGAATTTATTGACCTCAGGACACTAGAGCAAAATAAAATCCAGAAATTATGAGGGCATAGGATAATTTTTAAAGAGCAAATATTGGATGATATAGAGACAGACCTATTGCTGTTTGCATCGGAAAGGAAAAAAAAAACCACTGATCTTCCTCACGATTATAATATGATTGCAAAGAAAACAATAAAGAATATAAGAAACTCATATMCTCTTGGTCTGTTTTTCCTCAGCAGACAAGAAAAATGACTTCATATTTGGGTTCTTGGTAGAAATCAGGTGAATGGCTGGAAGAGACAAAAGCTAGAAAGAAAGGAGTTATGAAAAAGCTTGTTTCTATTACCTTCATTAATAGGTCTCCCTCACCCTGCCTTGTGAAATGTTTTGCCTTTGCKTCCTAATATGTCATTGAGCCACATTCTTTTTTGCGCTGTTAGCAAGCACAACTTTCCCGTAACCTTCTGCCAAACTGGCTGTCTGATTACAACTCTATATGAGAATTTTTCTAAGCAGAAAACTCCTGCATGCTAACACACCACGTCATAGAGTTGAGACAAAACACCTAGGAGAGGTTAGCAAGATGGATTCTGTTTGTTGAAGCTAAATTGTTTGTGCTTCAATATACTGACAAGTTTCAGTAGCAGACCCTAGAAAATTCTGGTTTCAYGTGACACTCCATATTTTGCCAAGAAATTAAGTTTGAAACAAATCATCCAGCTGTCCCATATCCAACGTTTCTCTCATTCTGTTACTTTGCAGTGTTATTCCCTCCATCAGAACAATTATAAATATCACTTAACAGCAAAGTGCCCCATATTTCTATTTGCCACGACCTATTGATATACCCTGCAATGTTAAGCCTCTACTCACCCAGACGGCTTTTCTGCCTAGAGCTCTTTAGCTGATATCCTAGCAGACAGCCTTGTACTACAGAAGCAGCYACAAAGGGTTTCAGAAACAGCAATATTTCCATAAGATGGAATAAAGAAAGCTAATCGCTGAAAGATGTTTTGTATTGTGACATACAATCTTTTAACAGTCAACAGGATCATAATGCTAAGAAAAAGTTGTACAAAGTTTATTTAGCTTTTGGGCATTTTTAAGTGTTATTTAATTTATCAGCAAATCTCAGTGTAAATCAGAATGCAACCTTTCTTAAATCACCATGAAAAATTCAAGTGTTACAAGAGATGGTAGGGTCTTGGCCTACCTGTCAGCTTGTGTCTAGATTACAGTGAATTTTATCATTCTCAATTTCATTTTAATGCCAAAGTAGAACTTTAATTACCCAAATAAAAAGGTGAAAGAGAGAAGAAAGGACAAGAACGTGAGTTGCAAATAAAATAATTGGGATTAAAAAGGTATAGCTTAATTAGGGATTTAACTTTCATGAGTTAAAAAGCACTGTTTAAACACTTATGTGCAAAGACCAATCTATATCTCACTGAGGTCTACAGAGGAAAAATCCTCTTCAGCTTTAAAGGACTTTGGATCAGCCCCATAAATGTTAATTTTGCTTTACATAAGTCTGTGGACTAAGGTTTTCCTTCCTTTTAGGGGAAAGCTGATCCACTAATGGTGTCTGGCAGCTTTGAGATAGTGTGGGTTTTGCATGCGCCTGCTTGCCCCAGGCCAGTTCTATGTTTATATGCCTTCTCCTGAAATGCCTCACTATCTCACAGGAATTACCAAAAGGATGCACAGCATGCCTCCACCGTCAATTATAAAAGGCTTCTCTTTCTAAATGGCATTCATCAGCCTTTATAACAGCCTTTCATCTGCCSAGGCACGTGTAGTGCTTTATAGGAGACAAAGCCTAGCCATAAATGTGAGCACACAGGAAGTAGCAGAGCTTCAGCAATCTAAATATCTCTGTGAGATGATCTCTGCAGCATCCCCAGACCAAACCATTTCCTAAAGACATAGCACAGAAATTTCCTGATACAGAAGGAATTTGATATTTTCATGTCACGCTTGAACAAAATGCCAGAAAGAATAAAATCTAGTAACCAAATTCTCTCTCAATAAACATGAGTTRTCATTACATTGTTTTCCTTCTTCTACAATCTTTGCTTCTCTAGAGGGTGATAGGACTTTTCCAAGAGATCTCATCTTTAACCTTATTATATTTTTCTTTCTTAAAGTACCAATAATAACACAGATAAGTAGTGGCCATCACAATAAATATTCTGACTAGCTGCCACATGTAGAATTAAGAAGAAGAACAACTTCCCCTCACATCATAGCTCCTTGCCCCTAACTAATACCGTTAAAAAGTAAAAGAAGTTAATAATGGAAAGTTTACAATCTCATTCTGTGCACCTCAGCACAGCTGTCTGGGTTTGCTTCACTCACCCTTCTGCCTCCCCCAGTGAGGTGAGCTACTGACCAGAGCAGATTCCATCTCAGCTGATCAGATTTCCTTCCCTGCATGCCAGAAATACTCTCAGCCTCCTGACTCCTTTTCTAGCATAGCTGATGGAATCCAGGCAGAATCAGAATTACTTCAAAATGAAATGTATCTTATACCTTTTTAAACTACATGAAAACATGACACAGAGGGACTTGTAATCAGATTCAGGGGAAAGTGGTGAAGTCAAACTCATGATTCACCCATTTGAATTTCTCACTATGGGTAATACATGAGGCATTTCTGGAGCAACTGAATAATTTGTACATTTTCACAGGAGATCAGACWTATATAGCAGATGCTGGTTTTGTAATTGTGACACATTGAGGGAAATTCAGTGACTCAGTGTTCAGTGATTTTCATTTCCACCTTGATGGTATCCTGTTGGAATACAGGCAGGCAAATCTTATAAAATAAGCCACTTAGAAACACTTGCTACCTAAAGGATTCTGTTTTTTCACACTATCAGGGATTTTTTAGCTTTTTTTTTTTTCTTCTGCAAACTTGAGTCTCATAATAAACTAGCCAGGATTTTTCATTAGTTCTAAAAATTCAGGTTAACTTTGTACCCAAAGTCACTTTGATCATTGATTTACCCTCATGCCAGTAAAGCAGAAAATGAAAGAATTTAACACTATCATTTTCTAAGGAGAAGAACACCATAACCTTTAAATTAGAATAATAAATATCAGTATTAATTTATATAGACTGTTACCCAAGGAAGGATAATGCAAATGCATTGATCATGTAATAAAAGAGGTTAATTGCTTTGCTCCCTTCTCCACACAAAAAAACAGAGGAGGAGGTGACTGAGCAAATTACTCATACCTCAAAAAAACAGGAAAATAAGTTCCTTTATATGTTTCAAGAAAAAAGAATCAGTGTGACTTAAAAATAAACAAACTAACAGAACACAAACACATTTTTTCCCTGAGTAGATGTTTAGGTGGAGATTGTTAAGTTACAAAGTCACTCAAAGGATTTGCAATGAGCCATGGTGAAGGTCCTGCATATTTAAGAGGAATGGAAACAGTAAGAGCTCAGAGCATGGCTGAGTGACAAAATCTCTTTATGTCTGTGCAGAGGTAAGTTCAAACATAACGCCTTTAGGAAGAGAAGTCTCCACTGTGTGACCTGTTTCACAGAATAGCATCAGAGAGCAGTTAATTCATCCTGTAGGGTAGGTCTGTCTATCTTTAGAAATAAAAATGAGCAGCTGAAAGATAGCACAGTATAGTCAGGTTGATTTTCTTCTCTCATTTGTTCATAATTTTTTTTTTTTTATTTTATGTTTTACCATAGTAATCTTTCCTCAGCAGTTTCAAATCTGAGGTGTAGATAATTAGTCATTGAATATACTTTTTCTCAGTTACCTTAGACAGAACCAGCTGTTGTGAGGGTGGCTCTCAGTCCCTCCTCTGGCAAACTCGGCTGCATAATGACATGAGGTCAAGTAGGAACCTGCAGATACCAGTGCATGTTAATGATGCACCTGAAACCATTTAAGAGGGTATTTACTAAAAACATGGCAACTAAAGTGGCTGAAAGTCAGCAATCTTGTTAAACAGTCATAGAAAAACTACAAGGAGGCTTTTGCAGTAAAAGGGTCACCCTAAAGAGAGGTCCAGGAGAAGCTTGAGCCCTACAGTAGCAGAAGGGATGGAGCTGCAGGAGCAGATGCCACCCAAGCTCAGTTTGATGCCACACAAGTCACCYGGGGTGTCCTGGGCTCTGCCCTCMCCAGGGTGCCCTGAGCAGCYTCTCCAGGAGCTGGGGGTGAAGAAGGATCCGTGCCAGGGGCTGCCTGGGAGCTCTCACGGCAGCTCCAGCCCAGGAGAGGCTGCTGATGGAAATCTCAGGAGAGGAGAGCCTCCATCACTGGGGGCTTCTCCAGAGGGGCTGCAGGAGACTGCACTTCTTGGGGTTGGTTACAGTGGGGTACTCAGAGACTGGATATGTTCATCAGCATTTTCTGAAGGGGTCACGATGTGTGGTTTGTGAGTTGCATTCCTAACACAGATCTCTGTATAGCTCATTGATTGTCAGTTAATTACATGTCATTAATAAATCAATAAACCACTTTAATCCCAATTTAGTTTAACAACATGATCACAATCTTTCCCCTGTGAAAGCTCATCATTTAGGAACAAGAAATGGATTCCCTAATGTTTTATAATGTTGCATTTCAAGATATATTGTCTTTATTCCAGAAGAACAGTCTTTATAGCCAACAAAGTTTTTCTCAGTTTATGCCACTATAATTCAGAACACGATGTCATATGCCTGTGGCTTTGAATCTTCTAATTAATGTTACTTTCAATATTTTGGAAAGGGACTTCACTAACTCTATAACAAGAATATCAGAGTTAAAGCAACAGGTATGAGAGTACAGAGATTTCTCTTGCTGGTTTTTCTTTTCATTGTTTTCTGGCTAGATCTTTTGCCAATTTTTCCCTCTCTTTTCCTTTTACAGTGTCTATCTAATTTTAGAAACAGCAAGAGAAGTACGCTTTTAAGCAGATTGTGTTTGCCCTTTTCAGAATTTTTCCTTCATTTCCATGAACTCTCCAGATTACATYGCTCTTGATCTTTTGCAGTCACTTGAACAGCAGGTGGAAAAACCAGCTAGTCTTGGAGACATATTTTAGAAATTGCACACAGATAAATATGTTCTTTAGACATTATTATTTTATGTATTTAAAGCAATGCTACATACAAGGTTGTAATAAAAAAATGCTGTCATAAAAAGCCACAGATGCATATGGAGACAGAGGGAGGGGTTTAGTTAAAAAATGTAACAGGGAATGTATTTTATTGAAAGGGCCAAAGTTTGTGAATTAAAGCCTACATATTCTCAGGATTTCTATAACAAAATTACTGCCTCACTTGATACATCACAAAATATATAATGAAATCTCAATTAGGAGACATCCCCAGGGGGCTCTGTTCTGCTGCATAAGAATCTTCTAACGCTTTATGTATTAAAACATTTGAATCATATTTGGAGTTAAGCCTAGGGGTCTATTATGAAATAATTCTTCTGGGAAAGTAAATGGGTCTAATTCTAGATTTTTTTTTTAATCCATTTTACAAATAACATGATTTCAGTCCTATATTTTTTTCTCTCATGAAGGAATGCAGTTGACATTCTATATATTGTGAGCCTGGATAGTATCTGAAGCATGGAAAATGCAGACATCATAAAAGGTGACTGAAAGCAATTTGTAAAACTAATTGGCTTGAACCAGGCTGAAAGATCCCTCAGGGACAGTCATGTCCCATGCCTTAGGGCTCATGTAAATCTGAGCGGACATTCATTAAGTGTCTCTCAAGAACAGGACTGAAAGATTTCTTTGCATGTTTGTGTTTCCTGTAGGATCACACAGGTAGAGCAAACACCAGCATGGTGACACCCAGAGCTGAAAGCCAGGTGGTTGTTTTCTTCCATATAAATGCCCACTAACTCCTTTAATGAAGTCACATGCATTCCACATTAAAGCCAGTTGGTACATCATTTGTCATTCTCAAATGTGATCAACATGTCAGATGATCTCTTGCTATATCAGATTCAACACGCACCTCTCCATGTGGGCGTAGACTTACCCCTTGATTAAAAATAAGTAAATGAATTAATAAATAAATTTAAAGGTTAGCCTGATACATCGTTGTGCTGAGTTGTGCTATTAGATTTTGGTTTGGATTATGTTTTCTTTTTTTTTTTTTGTTTTTTTTTTTTTTTTTTTTTTTGTTTTTTTTTTTTTTTTTTTTAATACTTTCTAGATTTAAAAAAACACATTAAAACTCAATTCTCAGTTCTCAGCCTGTGGAAGTGTAGTGAAAGTAATCCTTATAGCTTGGATTTACATCTGATGTAAGGCTCAGCTGAAGTAAATGGTAAACAAATAGGGACTTTCTTCTGCAATTCAAGAAAGTTTCCTTTCCACATTAGTTGTATAGAATAAATGAAATAAGGAGAATATTGATTCCCTGCAACTAAACCAAATTCAAATGTACTGAATACTTAACCAGTGGGCATCAATAACTTACAAAGAAGACTCTGAACAGAGACAGAATTTCAGGCTGCAGCTCTGCCTGGGAAATCAGATACAGAATGTAATAGCGAGAGATTTTTTAGAAATGTTATGTCAATACTAGTATATGTATGCAGGAAGTCTGAAATACACCATTAAATTCTGATCATTGACCAGGAATGTGAATATGACAATTGATCCTATTGTTCAGAGTGTCTTGCACTGAGCTGAATTTGCCCAAGCATCCCATTTTAGCCCCTGCCAATGTACTTCTTTTCATCAAAAAGCTGAATTATATACACAGCAAAGAACCATCAATTGACAGAAAAATATTATAAAAATAAATAAGACATGTAACAAATTATCTACACTTTTTTTAGATTCTTACAGAGATAAAATATTAGATTCAATCTTATTTTAGTATATTTTCATGCGATCATGTTATAAAACACTCTCACCACTATTGCTACATCATAATGTGGTTTTAGAAAATGAAGCTCTGGTTTGATGGTGTTTCAAGAACTGAATATGCAGAAAAATAYTTGGCTAAAGAAAGGCAAAAGTACTGTTATATGTCAAACATTAAACTATTTTTCACTTTCTTCCCTGTTGTATCACTGGTATGAGAAATACTATGTCTTAGGTCCCATCCACTTGAAACTTAGCCTGCACTTTCTTTTGAAGTAGGATGCTTTTTACTTGTGGATAGCATTACAAAACTGAAGTGTAAACAAGTGACTTCTGTCACAGAGAGCATTTGATATTTTGTTCTGAGATATTTCCAAGGAAATGATAAATCCCTTTGGTGCCCAGACTGTGAGAACATGTACCTTCAGAACCAGAATGTGTCAAATGCCTCTGAAGTGCTGGGGCTCATTTGAGAAGAATGGTGAGGGATTCTGGCCTTTCAAATTTTATTCCTCCCGCTGAACAGTTTTTGCCATTCATAAAATTGAAAACAAACCTTTGCAAAATCTGGGAAATTACTGGTCTTGATAAAACGCATTATTTTGAGAGATTTTTGAGACTTAAAATAAGTAATTATCATAATTTATTTTAAACACTGCCATTATATTAGTACCACAGTAAGTATGGGAAATTTATGAGTTCTGAGAAGACCAATTATATAACTATGTGCATTTCTAGCCAGCTAAATACTGTTAAAAAGGTCTCTCTTCTCTATACATTATAGATACATACAGCTAGCTTAGGTTCTAGAAAATCAAACAGTGGGCAAAACTATAAGGTTGGGGGAAAAATGAGACATTATGTAAATACTAGCCTCCTCAAGTACTTGGAATTAACTTGCTTGGTTGGTTGGTTTTTGTTAATAAGAAGGCTGCCTGGAAAATGAAGACAACTATAATTTGGTGACAGCTTTGAAGCCACTTGGTGCAGGTGTGCCTAGTACATACTACAAGATGATACTCTGGAAGAAAAAGATGTGCATTCCCATATTCCAAATATATTGCTGAAAGTGTTAAGTGTCTGCAAGTTCAGCATATCTATAATAATCACCTGATCTACCTTTTTATATTTTTGTTTATATATCAAGCAGTCTATAGTTTCTGCCACAAGAGCTCATTTTGCATTGTTATGGAGGGACATTACTTATCTCCCACTACACTGTGTTTATAATTGCCTTCCAGCAGTATTGAAAGCAATGGGCACAAAGGTATGTACATTTCTCTATTTATTTGTTTTGCTATTTTTACCAAAGTCATGTTTCTAGCACTTTGTTAAAGGTCAGGTTTCAATACAAGGGCTCTACTATCCTACTGTCCATCACACTTACTAATAAAGAAGATAAACAAGTCAAAATGCCTGCAGTACAAATGTGCAAACATTGATTTCCACTTTCTTGTCCTAAACACACACCTTCCTGTGATCCTTTGCTGCATTCTTTCATTACACATGTTCTGTCATGTCAGCCTCAAAGACAGCAACCTAGTAAAAATCCAAAGTTTTCATCTAATCAGTTATTCTACATAACTTTCATGTCTCTATTACAAAATATATTTTTTCAAGTAAACTGTACATTAGTATTTTCAATAATTCAGGCTGCAAATCTCCTCTAAAAGCAATTATTTTAGACTAAGTGGTTTTTCTCTACTAAATATATTTACTATCATGAACTTGACTCTGCCTATAATGAAAGAATAATCAGACAGCAGGCATTTCATTTTCTAGGTTATTTACCATATTCCCCATTGTAGTTTTCTAGATATTGCTGTAAAGATTATGCATAGCAATGTTAATAGGCAAGCCCTTCTGGCTTTACTTACTTATGGTGTCAAACCAAATAAAATACTTATACTACCTACACTAAGAGAATATTTTGGAGTGGTCTTTATGGCCTTCCAGTACCTGTAGGGAGCCTACAAGAAAGGGCAAAGAGACATTTTACAAGAAAATGTAGTAACTGAACAAGCAGGAATGGATTCAAACTGAAAAATAATATGTTTAGATTAGTTATTAGAAAGCAATTCTTTACTGTGAGCGTGGTTGTTGTGGTTTATGGGGATCTCCTTTTGTTTCCTTTCGTGGGAATTTTTTCTTTCCCATTTTTGTTGCTGATTGCCAGGTCATCCTTTTGATGGCAGGGCGATTAGTAAAGACAATAGGACCTACACCCCACCCAAACGACCTACACCCCACCCAAACGACCTTGCTAAGTACTGGGAGGGGGTGGGTATGGGTGTGGTGGTGGCGGGCAACTATATATACTGCCCTGCTTGGCTCAGGGGGGCAGTTGGCCTGCTACCTGTGGAGCAGAGCTAGACTGCTCTTTGGTTCCTGTTTTCTGCTGCACTGTGATCTTCTGCCTCGATCTGAGCCAGCCGGGACCTGCGCCACAGTGCTTCTGCAGTCACCGGGGAATCAGGTGAGTGTCTTTGTGTGAGGCTGTCACTGGGCTTGTGGCTGGGCTGGTTGCTGCTATTGTTGTTATTACTTATTTTCACTTTGTTATACATATTAATAAAACTGTTATTCCCTTTCCCCCATACTCTTGTCTGGAAGCTCGTGGGTTTTTTTTTCCAGAGCTATAATAAGTCAGAGGGAAGGGGAGGGGTCATATCCACCACTCCAAGGAAGGGGTCCCTGCCTTTATTGGCAAAACACCTGTCTTTCAAACCAAGACAGTGGTGAGGCAGTGGAAGATGTTGCCTGGAGGAGCTGTGGATATCTTATCCCTGGAATAGTTCCAGGTCAAAACTGGGGGCTCTGAAAAACCTTCTTTAGTGGAAGATAGGCCTGTCCTTGGCAGTGGGACTGGAGCTAGATGAACTTTAGGTCACTTGAAACCCAAACCATGGCATGATTCTATGATTTGCCCTCTCTATTTCCTAGCCCATCCCTTGGAAAAAGCTTTCTTTGCCTAAACACACAGTAAGCATTCCTGTCTTCCTGCGCACAGAAAAAAATTTGCAATCTCAGATTTTGTTTTTACAGACACACAGAAATTCTTCTGGGTCCTACTGAAGAATTTGTTTCTGAGTTTTGAAAAACTATATTTTGTCAACTTATAGAAAATGTAATATAAAAAAGGCACATCAATCAGCTTCTTTTCTTGTTGAAACTCCATTCTAAGAAATATCAAGTCTCCACATATTTCAAAAAATATGCTTAGGTGGTTAAAGAGACTTGTGCCATCTCAGCTTTAAATAACTAGCGAAGCATATGCCTGCCATGCTGGATCATACTCAAGGAAACAGGCAATTCTTGTTGTGCAAAAACAAGGTGAATCTCTCATTTCAGACAGCAAAACTAACTGTTTGTTGATGTGAGAAGTAACTTACACACAGCATGGACATCCATTTTCTACCAGCCACTGAGACTAGTGTTCTATGAGTATCATGTAAACATCTACTGAATTTCAAAATCAGGAAGAATTAATTAAGAAAAAAACAAATAAAGAAACAAATATTCAAGGCCCGCCCCCCTCCCCAAAAAAAAAACCCCACATGCTTAAGATTTTCAATGTGTTTGAAAAAAAATTCAAAGCCAGTCTTCCCTATAACGTTTCAACATTTCCCTTTTAATCAGAAAAAGTATTTTTACAAATCCCTTTTGAAATTAAAAGGAATTGAGCTACTAACTCTGGAGGCCCATAAATATTCTAACTGAATTCTAGAACTGCCTAACCCAAAACAAAGACCAATATGATGGGCCTCTAGGAAGAAGGAAATTGTTTTCTTAAACATATTTTTCCTTTCACACATGTGTAGTAATTCTGTCCCTTGCCTAGTAATGACTCACAGATTATTTTTTAATGAATAAACTAATATGTGGACTATTCCAAACAATGGAGACAAGCAGCACAAAATTTTTAAACATTGCAAAGACAAGCCAAAGATTTTCTGACACTCATCTTCTCTACTTCTGCAAATCCAAGTTTTGCAGAGAACTAAATATTACATGTAGACTGACTTGCCCTTTGGAGCAATGGGGTCCTTAGGTCTTTCAGTTGCTTTTCCGGTATACAGAAAAAAAATCTCACTTGCAACATTATTAAGAACTAAATGGATATAATGAGGTAATTTACAGACCCGGTATGCAGATTTTATTTCATGCCAGAGAAACCTAGATCCAGCTGAACTCCTAATGGTGTTCAGAAAACATGTTTAACAACATATTTTCCTTTCTCAARTACCTCAGAAATGTTTATTTCTATGAAAACTATAAATTTTATAATAATGCATAACACAGAAAAATGTTGACCCTGGGGGAATATTATTTTTTAATCTAGACTCTTCCTTTAGGATACAGTTTATTATCTAGGGAAAAAAAGATGACACTATAATAGTCTACACAGCAAGAATACCCATTTGCACTCCAAACAAATTCTAGAAGACAACTAGAAGTTTCTCTCCAATAATAACCAAGACTTCAGTTAAGTATCAGCTATTCACTTCCAAGATAGGTCTGATCCATGAATTAAGCCTATGGGTCTCAAAAAGACAAGCCGTTATGTGGCAAGTAAAAAAAAAACTGGCTTTAGAAGACAGTGCTGCTATTTCAGGGTGAAAGCATCCACTTTAATCAGTTCATTACTTTTTCTCTTTCACTTTGTCAGAATAAAAGGTTTTTCAGCTACCACCTGGATTTATTCATACAACTGAAGTAAAAAAAAAATTCAAAAGTTTAATCTGTTCTCTCCTATAGGTTTTTTAAAGCATTTCCAGGAAGACTGATGTAGTCCCAGCTTTCCCTATTGCCTTTGCGCTTCCATACATTCTCTTTGGGAAAAAAAAAAAATGAATGAGCCATTAGTTTAAAAATATTACTTCAAAATATGGAAAAGGTAGCACAATATTTGTCAGCAGAGATAGCAACTCTTATGTGGATGGATGAATTAACCCACTAATTCTTAACAACTCAAGAACATTCTAACCTTCCCCTGTGGATAGGTCATGACTGATTTTGCACAGCTCTGGATAGAAACAAAATTACATTTTTATGTATTGATGCATTGCAGGAATTTTTAACTCATATAGAAGTCCATATACTGTAATTAACAAATGAAATTGAGAAAGAAGAAACTCAGACTTCTTGATGGTATATGATTTCACAGTTTCATGTATTAGCATGTTTATTTGTCTTGATTCCTCTTCATCAAAATGTTGTTAACTCAGATAGTGTAAACAGAATTTGACTCAATGTAACTCAGAAAAAATGTTAATTGTGTTTTGGTTTTACTACTTAAAACTTCTATGTTTCTGGTGGTGTTTTGAAATACCCTTGAGTTCCCTAAGACCTTGTTCTAAACAAAATATTGCATTTAAAATATTTATTAAAAGTGGAAAAAATTAAAGATGGGAAATTTAAAATTTCCCTTTTTAGAAGAGAGTAATTGTTGAAGTGAGCAATAACTGATCTTTGAATGCAACAGAAGGTTGCTGGAATATTGCTAATGCTGTGTCTGTACTGCTTCAAAGGTCATCCCATTTGCTTTCAGCTACACCTAGCACTTAAGCAAAAGAGCATGAGAAAACAATAGTGAAAGCCTGAGTGACCTGAAAAGGATTTAATTTTGAAGTTTGATGCAGCTGAGCCCATTGTCAGAGATCACAGAATCACAAATTCAATTAAGCTGGAAAAGACCTCTGAGGTCATCATGTCTAASCTTTGATCAAGCACCGCCTTGTCAACCAGACCGTGGCACTGAGTGCCACATCCAGGCTTTCCTCAAACACCTCCGAGGATGGTGACCCCCCACCTCCCTGGGCAACCCATTCCAATGTCCAATTTCCCCAGCTGTGAAAAAATATTCCTGAAGTCCAAGCTAAGCCTCTCTTGGTGCAGTTTTATAGTGTATCCTCTTGTCCTGTCACTGTTTACCTGGAAGAAGCTCTCACCTGGCTCACCCTGCTTTAGGAAGTTGTAGAGGTCCTCCCTGAGCCTCCTTTTCTTCAGGATAAACACCACCAGCTCCCTCACCTGCTCCTCGTAACTTACCCCTTAGACTCTTCCCATCAGCCTTCTCTGGACATGCTCCAGCACCTCAATGTCTTTGTTGTTGTGAGGGGACCAGAACTGGACCCAGCACTCGAGGTGTGGCCTCACCAGTGCCAAACACAGAGGACAATCCCTGCCCTGATCCTGCCAGCCACACTGTTGCTGATCCAGGCCAGGATGCCACTGGCCTTCTTGGTCCCCTGGGCAYAGCTGGGTCATGTTCAGCCGCTGTTGACCAGCACCCCCAGATCCTTTYCCWCRGAGCATCTTTCCAGCCACTCTGCTCTCAGCCTGCAGAGCTGCCTGGAGTTGCTGCGGCCCAGGGGCAGGACCTGGCACTTGGCTTTGTTGAGCCTCATCTGGTCTTGGCCCATGGATCCAGCCTGCCTTCCAGCAGTTCAACACTCCTGCCCAACATGATCTCAGCTGCAAACGGACTGAGAGGGCATTTCAACCCCCCTGAATAAAATTCAAACTGAACAAATAAAATATCCATCTTATACAATATATAACCATCTTATACCCATCTGGTTACACAATTGCTCGGGCAGCTTGGTTGTACAGTTATGTATAACAACATTCATGTGATTCAATTTTTTGTTGTTGCATATAGCATAAAAGAAATTAATATTATAAAGAATACCACACTGATGCCACAGTAAATGCAAATGTAATGTACTTGGGCAACTGCCAGTACCAGCAAGAATCATTCAGGGCAAAAGGCTATCAACTGAACACAAGGTGAAGGGTTTATGTTTTCAATATATTTCAAAATCAATTACAATGAGCTAATTATTATATGATGCTTTGAGGTTTGCTCTTGAAAAATGAAAATTCCTCATAGGACCTAACAAGTGACAAATAGTRCAATACTTACTTTATATACATAGTGCAGAATCATTAGCAAGGCAGACTGCAATAAAATCAGGGATCTTGAATTTTATTAGCTACTTTAATGCAACTAAAGTGTAGAGAGTATTTAAGGTTGAGCTAATGCAGTAACACTTTATTGTTGTTATTATTGATGATGACAGTAATGACATTATGATGACCTCTTTACCCAGTGAGGTTTTATTGTTGCTATTGTCACCACAATAAATAAATCGTTGTCTAAAGCCAAAAACTGATGCTGAACACAATTTTTTCTGCCAATTCTAATCTCTTGATACGTACATACACCTGTGAAGCACAAGTTTAAAAAAAATGCATTTTAATCACAGATGAATATATGCTCATGTTCTATGTTTTTTGTTATTCATAAGTTAAAGAACAATATCCATCAAGCAGCTGAGAATTTAAAAAACAATTTTGGCAACAATTAAACACCTAGAAGCAAGGTAATCCTAAAAATTTTGTTCAGCTACCTAAGTTGAATACTGACTTTCTCTTCAACACTGAAATCTCCACAGCACATTTATCTGGTCCATAAGAATGCCTACAAACCTGTCTCACAGGTGAGGACAGTTCTGAATTTATTTCACACTCAAGAATTATCCTTATTCATAAATAAAATGTGATGCTCAAACCTGTATTTGCTGCACCCTTGGCATGTAAGGGACAAATCYTTTACATGTCTTCCTTTAGAGGCAGATCAGTGTAAGGGTAGCAATGCAAAGTGTTAATGCTGCTCAATTTCTAATAGTGAGCAGCATTTAAAGGCAATATAAAATCGATTGCAAAACAGTGACAGGATACAAGCACACCAATTTCATCTTTTGCTGAAAGCCAAGTCTGTCTATCAAAAAATTCCCCCTTTTGCACTTTGAGCACAGTTGCATATCTTCAGCAAGTGATGAGGACAGGATTTGGGGTTATGGCACTCTCTCTAAAGAGGTTTAAATCCTACATTTGGAAAATAACTTGTTTCCTGAGCTCTGTAATGCAAGACTATATTATAATAGAAAAGAACATATTCCTTCTTTTCAGACCTGCGGGTTTTTGAAAGAAACTTTGCACATGGAAAAGATCTCAGGTTCTTGATGTTGAAGAGACAAAGATCTATAACACTCCCTTGCTCCCCACTTTTTTTGTTGGCTGTCTCCAGGCAGAAAAATGCAGCAGCACTGGATTTGCTTAGCAGGTTATTTCAAAATCTGTTAGAGCAGATGTGCCTAATGTACTTGGCATTATTCTACAGAGAGCTTTTGCACTTCGCTCCAAACCTTCACAATGGGAACAGGATACTTCAAAGTTCAGCTCTTCTACATCTGCTGTTTCTGCAACTTACTGTGCAACTTGCTTAAGATTGCATGAGAAATATGAGGCTGAATTTGATATTTAAATGCTGATCCTCAAACCAATCCTTTAACCATAAGACAGTTCACCCAGGTAAAGATACAGATTGAAGAATGCATAGATGGAACAATTCTACCTCAGTCAGTTTTAGCTTTGAAAACAGGTAAAAAACAATTATTTTTTCCATGTAGCTACCACTCTCATACCTAGAAATAGCAGCATACAGAAGTCCTAAAGCACTGCAAAAGTTCTTTTTTAATGAAAAGTAAATAAAAATATCTCCAGTTTTATAGGCTTATTCTAGGGAACAGGCTTTAGTATGTAGAGCTCCCAGACAAAAGCTGGAGTTGGACAGGCTCAAGACAAAAAAGAATCACAGTAAAAGTTACTGACTGGTGAGATAGAACAATGCTTCCCACAGTGAGGTCCAGGGAGCACAATCAGCAGTCAGCAAAGCCAGTGCTGTCATACCAAGGAGGTGTCTGTCTCTCTCCAAACAGAGATTGCTATGCAGCAATGGTCAGGGCACAGTCCTGCCATGCCATCCCGAGGATTTCTTTARTTAGCCAGACAATCTAAGTCAGCACTTTCTGAGCACTAAAATAAAACCTGCATGGCTGCACCCTTACCATGCAGCTTGCGTCAATGCTTGTTTTGAAAGATGCAGAGCTCAACAGTTAAAGTGACAGTCGGATAGGAGGTTCAGGAGGCCAAAAGTCTTTTCAGTTGCCCAGCATTTACTATCAGACAAGCTGGAAGAGCACACCTTGCAGCTCTAGCCCACACAACAGGCTGGCTGGAGCACCTGTCAGGGCTCCTTCCTCTCCACAGCCAAGTGCTAGAGTCAAAGATGGTATCAGGTCAGGAGGATCCATCAGTTTTGTACGGGAAGTGGGTAAGGAAGCAGGCAGTGCACAAAAACACACCTCCTCAAATCCTGGGAAGCTGCAGGGAGGCCCCTCTCACACCAGTATTGCCGACTTTATCAATGAGTGAGCAGACTGCCACCAAATTTGCAAGGAAGTAAGAATGGAAGTGAGTAAAAGTTTACCTGCCCTAAATATTTCCACAAGTTTTCTGACTCACGGGCGAGCCCAACACCCACACAGACTCATCAGAGTGTTTTGTAGCTCCCTACCTGGACAATGTCCCTTTCTGGCAAGATCAAAGAATGGAAAATACCTCTTCCTCTGACTRTGGCAGCAAATTTTAATTTCACCACTCACTCTTCTGATGCAAGCTGTGATCAATTGTTTGTAAAGCATTCTACTGCTGTACTTCACCATCTAAGTCAAACAGAAATTGAGAGCAAATTTGCTGAATGGGATGGCAACCTGAAAGCATTTGGAGGTTCATTACTATTTTGAGGAYAAAAAACAAGATCTCGTTTCTCAATACATCAGGAATTTTCCAACATTTGGATCTACAGTTACTTAACAGCAAGAAGATGGCATCTTTTCTTTAACAAAAGTTCATCTAAGATAAGTTACAAATCAAGAAACTGAATCCAATAGCGCRCTTCAACCTTAATTTTGGTCAGAACTTTGAAACCTACATTTAAAGATTTTGTTTTCTATCCATTTGCTTGTGTGTTGCTTTTCTTTTAAAACAAGTGATAAAGGTGTCCATGTATGTCTCTGACCAGAATGTAGATATCTAAAAAYATCAACATACAGTGAGAGTCATTGAATGATTTGGGGCAGGGAGGGTCACACCTGGGTGCTCTGCATGCATGAAAGGCCCATGTTTGAGGCCTAAGGTCAGAAATAAATGATGAATAAAAGAACCTATGTCTGACTATTCCTTGAGAGAACAGCAGAGATCTGATTGGTGTTGATTATTTCTTCCATTTTTCTCCTTGCTACGCAGAAAAACTTTCTCACCTCTTCTCACACTACCTCTGATCTTTACATTTCACCAGCTATCTTGTTGGTTGATGGAAAGATGTGACAGCCCAACATTCACAGGTTTCTTGGTCACTCTTGAAGTTCTGTCCTGCAGATAGGGATCTAYGAAGAGTTTTCTTTGAAAAGATATCCAAAGGAGCTCAGCCTACTAGAGAATATTGTTTAAGATGAAAACAGCCTTGAATACATTTCACTGTGCTGCAGTATTCTTCACTAGAAAAGTGGCCAAAGCAGAGAACCATCTTTTCTTTGCTGCTGTTTGAAATTTACAGAGGAAGCAAGTAGACAGATAAAGGTAATCTCCAGCCTTCAGGGAAAAGAAAAAAATGCTTTTAAGAAGCATTTTTTTAAGCAAAAGCATTTTCAAAAGTTTTCATTATTCTGTGTGCATAAGGGTTCTTTGGTTAAATCTGTTTTTAAATTCATAGTTTTATGTTGTGGTTCTGCCTGGATCAAAGATTAATAAGTATCAGGATCATGTTCTTACRATTCCACATACATATACTAAGATAGAAATTTCACTTCTTAAGATGATGCTTTCTTYTTAGCATTAGAATATGTGAGTCTCTCATCTGTATGGGCACAGCGTTCCCTCTATTAATTAACATGGTTAAGGATGACTTGTCAAGGTGGTTACAAGCTCCCTATCTCATTATTTAGCAGCTCCGCTCTCTAAAGAATAGCAATTATCCCCTATTTACTGTACATTTTACAACTATTGATCAGGGCTTTCAAAAAGATGTTGAAAAAGAGCATTATTTTCAGTTTATCTTGTAAGCAAATGTTCCAAAATTCTGAAACTGCTTAACATGTTGAAGTCAAAAACACCAAGAAAGTATTGTCAGATCTGATCTGAAATGAAGTAACTCAGCACATCAGTAGCAAATCATGTGGAATTGGTTGATATCCATGTAGATATCAACCTGCCAAGATCAAGATAAGTTTTATATATTCCTTTTCTACAAGAGAACCACCCTTCTTATTARCTCCTCTTATTTTATTCCCTTCAGTCTGTCTTTAAGAGTATTATGTAAACCATCCTCTTTTTTTTGTTGTTGGGTTTTGGAGTTTTTTGTTCCCACTAAGTCAAATCCAAACTCATTCTCTTTTGTTGACATACAGCATTTGAGTAGGAAAAGATGGAAATGGTGTAAATGATATCCAACATCTGATTTATRCATTGAGCCCCACAGATTTCCTTATGGGTGCAAACAGAGTAGAAAGGAAGGCAGTGTTGATGGTGAAAGCCCAGGCAGATATCAGTGAATCTCTCAGGGGTCCACATGGGGACCCAAACTGTTTAATATCTTGRTTGATGAGCCAGACAGCAGGATTGAGTGCACACTCAGGAAGTTTGCAGAAGATACCAAGCTGAGTGGTGTSGTTGCCATGTCTGAGGGATGGGATGCCACCCAGAGGGACCTGAAAAACCCTGATAATCTAACWTAGGTCCATGGGACCATCATGAGGTTTTACAAGACCAAGTTCAAGGAGCTGCACCTGGGTCAGGGCAACCCCTGGTATCAGCACAGGCTGGGGATGAACAGATCAGAGCAGCCCTGTGGGAAGGACTCGGGGGTGCTGTGGGTGAGAGGCTGGACATGACCCGGCCATGGGCACTGCCAGCCCAGAGAGCCAAACGTGTCCTGGGCTGCATCCAAAGAAATGTCATGAAGGACATTTTCTGCTCCACTCTGGTGAGATCTCAACTGGAGCATTGCATGCGTCTCTGGTGCCCTCAACATAAGAAAGACATGAAACTCTTGGAGTCCAGAGGAGGTCATGCAGAGGATTTGAGGGGAAACTGGAGTTGTTCATCCTGGAGCAGAGAATTTTCTGGGGAGATCTTACAGCAGCCTTCCATTACCTAAAGGACACCTATTAGTAAAACAGGATTTTCAGTAATGTCTGCAGCAATACARCAAAACAAAGGGTAGTGGTTTTAAAATACCAGAGCAGTGGATTCAGTCTATATAGGGAAGAYATTTTTTYATTACATGTATAATAAAATACTGGGAACACACTGYCCAAAGAGGTGGGAGATTCACATCCTTGGAAACATTCAAGGTCAAATTAGACAGGGCTCTCAGTAACTTATTCTAGTGGAAACCTTGCTCGTTGTAGGGAAGGCTGGACTACATGACCTTTAAGGATCCCTTCCAACCTAAATTGTTCTATTATGCTATGGCAGTGSCTGAAAAATTCAGTTTCTGATATTAACTCTATTCTCCTGCACCTTCTTTGCACCCAGGCATGACCACCATTTTCAATTCAAAAATATATTTAAGCATTCACTTTAGGCATTGCTCATGCAAGTGCTCCTCACAGCACATCATCTCTCTGTAACKGGCTAATTTCTGCACATAAAGGTATAGTACATGTTGCACTGGCTRACATAACATGATAGTTTTTTGTCACAAGACCAATCTTTGGCAAAGATTCTGGTTAAAAATGTTACCTTTACCATATTTTAGTCTCTAAATTAGAATTAAAGCAAAAMGCGTTTTCCTTAATCTTTCTGGAAACATGTTGCTTCTAAAGATGAAAGTTAACCAGGTCATTGTCTGAAAAAAACCCACAGCATTAGAATAAAATAAATTATGCAATTCTAACTCTATCTAATTATGACCCCCATTTTGCTCTAAAACTGCRCATCCATATAACATTAGTCAAAGAAAGCAGAAGAAATCAACTTATGAAAAGTTATTTTTACATCTTTTGACCAGAACAGTGTATCAGGTAAAAWTGGCAGGGTCTCATTTCAATTATTTTCTGCTCTCATCCCTGGTTAGGACTCTGGAATGAATTTTCTGACTCTGAAACAGGTCTTGGCACCATAACTAGGAAGTTCTTCCCATGCCCTTCCTTGCAGCAGTCTGCATTCTCCGCTGCTTCTCACAAACTGAATGTCAAGCCTCCAAAATACCTTCATCCATCAATGTCTTTGCTTTCTAGGTTTCACAGGTTCCTGGAGTTAAGGAAAATATTCTCTGCAGGTACTGAGAGTAGTTCACCAGCCCTGYAAGAATGAGAATGTAAACAACAATCAGTTTCTCTACTGGAAAGCCTGCAAGAGGAAGTTTTATTCTTTTAAACAGAAAATACACTTTTTTCATGTATTATATGTGTGGATTTTTACACTTCTTCAGTCAAATCATTCTTACAGGTCACTTGACACACAAGATGCAAGAGTAGAAAATAGTTGAATACAGAATAGGCTCTGAGTTGTACCTAAGTGATTTGAAGTCACTGATCCTCTGCCTGAAACACCTTTGAATTGGAAATTGCTGGCTACAGACATCCCTTTAGCATCCTAGGGGCTATTTTAAGAGCAAATTTGCAGTTCCACAGAAGTCTTTGAGTCATTCAGCATTGTTCAGATCATTGCTGAGTATGACTCAGGTCTTCCATAAAATATTTGTTATTCATTTGTCTATATACATGTATACATACATGACATAACATACATACATTTTAATATCTGTCCAACTTTAATTGCCACTTTTTCAGGCTGTATTTTCATTATTGACAATTACTTCCTTAGGTATACTTCTTCACTGAATGACACAAAGGAAAATTTATAACATCTTTGGCTGTTTTTTATTTTACTGTTTGATTGTAATAAGATGAATTGAACACAATCTTCACAAGTATCYTGAAACTGCTTCTCTTTGGGTCCTACTTCTCCTGGGGAAATTCTAACAATCCTGGACCWGGGTTCATAAACAAGATAGAGCCAGCTGGGGATCATGAAAACTGACAGAAGCCTTGGCTGCATTGACCAAGAGGTATGAAGAGGGCGTGCAGAAAAATTATGACCTTGGATTTATGGAGAACAAGCCACTTGTTCAAGGTAGATGAGATGCTGTGAGAGCCTGCCCTGAAGTGTAATTTGTGAASGGATCAAGGACAGGTGGTTTGTTTTAAAGACCAGCTCTTCAAAACAAAAGGAGCACAGTAGTGTTCCTTTTTGATKGCTTCTATTTCTTATGTTTCTTACTGGTCACCTTCATTCTAGGGAAACAGTGGTGTGTCTAACTTCAAATGAAAGTTTTATTATACAAGATGTATAATRTCATTCTGAAACCATTTTAAAGTACTATTTAGTATGATTGCATTGTGAAAATTAAAAGGCTAAATCAGTAAAGACTTTGTTGTTGCATTAAGGTTCTATTACTCTTTGTTAGAACCTCAACTTCTGYTTATTTTTTCCCAAGTTTGCTATGTGTCAGTTCCAGAAATTGTGCAGATGGGATTCTTGCCAAATTCAAAACCCCAACCTGCACATTGACAGTTTATGTGGTCCCCCCTCAGTACTGATGAGTAAATAGGCCCACCCAATGTTAATAGTCTAAGAATTGACTTGAACTGAAATGGAGAMCTACTCCAACACCATTTCTAAACAAACACTTGAACCTGCCAAAACCTGTATGGGGGTCATAATGCTAGACAAAGACCAAAGAGAGCAACTCAGAAAATACTAAAAAGGAGAGAATTTTTTTTTATGATGCAAGCAACACTCACCCTACACTTTTCATAATACACCTGTATACTAAAGATTCTTGATCATATTTAAAATTGCACTTTTGCACATAATGGGCAAGAAGCCTGGAAATACAGACATGTTTATTTTAAAACAAAACAAAACAAAACAAAACACCATTACCAAAACACAGAAAGCCTTCCTCAAAGAATTATTTTTAGAAAAATCTGGCTCTAATCGTTCTACTTTCAATATTTATGCCATCTATCTATCCTTTGCCTTCTTCTCCCTTTCAGAGACTTACTGTTATTGATGATTCGGTGTGYTATTCTTCATTGTCACAAAATCAAAATAGTTCAAGCACTGAAATCTAAAGCAGCATGAAATATGACTCCTTCGAATCCCTGAGGTTATAATATCAAGAGAGATTCATCTGAAAACAAAGACCAGCAAATATTAGAACTTGCCCCAGGATAAAGTAACATTTGCTACCAATTAGTAGACTTTTTAAAAAAATATTTGCATAATTTTGCCTACAAGCCAAAATGCAGATTCCTATAAGACAATGCAAGAGGACTATTTTTCCCTTCTAGGGCAATTCAGTATCCTGCTATAAAGGCTTAGAGCTATCTTCAGCAAAATAACTAACTCTCCAGTTGCTTCCCAAAGAGATGTGGAGGGACAGCATCTCCACTGGTTTGTCTTTTGTTTGGGTGCTTCCCCCATGTCTGTATAGAGATACTAAGCCATTTCCAGCACAGTAGAGTCTTTCTGTTGTCTTCTGACCACTTACAGTTCTGTTATTTTATTAAGTGAGACAGAAACAAAAGTATGCAGGAAAAATAAAGAGCAAGTTAGAATCCTCCTGACATGGTAAATACACATATTGATATAATCACTTGCTTCCCTAAAAAGAAAGAAACTGGAAAAGCAGTAGGTCATATTTCCAGACCCAATAGTCCATCATGTTGGCATGGATGTACCAGCAGGATCTTAGGTGATCTTATGGCTGAGGCAAAGAAGAAAAATCTTAATACAGCTTCAAGTGTTTGCCAAAAAAATTAACACAGACTTCAGAGAATAAGGAGTTAGAAGAATCAGGATTAGAATCATAGATGTSTATAAAATGGAGAAGACCTTTAAGTTTGTGAAGTCCAACCATTAATCCAGCACTGCCTTCTGCACCACTAAACCATATCCCTAGATGCTAMATCTACACACTTTTTAAATACCTCTAAGGGTGGTGACAGAAGCATCTCCCTGGGCAGCCTGTTCCAGTGCTTAGATACATTCAGATGACTTACGTAAAAATTTTATCCATTGCTTTTTGGCCTTGCTTGTAACAAGTGTAACAAATTCAAATGAGAGGAAACATAGAGAAACTGCATATAAAGATAGAAAAAAATGGTTTTACCATTATATCACAAAGATTCATTTTTTTTAAGCAAACCCTTTATCATCTCATGCAAAACAATTTGTATAGGTTCTGAGTTCCCAAGTGTTGTACAACCAATAACAACTACTCTTTCCTGAGTTGCTCTGCTATTCCCACCATTACACRGTTTTTAATTCTTATTAAGTATTAAATATAGGAAGAAAAAAAGCATATTGCTTGTTAAACTATGGCTACCACTACGCATCCTCCTCATATTTCCTGCCATTATACTCTGAAGTTTGTCAGACTGAGCCAGGATTAGCTGCTCACTGACACACCTCAGTGCCTTTTTGACATGAGACATTACAGCAATTTCTTCAAACTGTTAAGATAGATTGTGCTAGCCCTTAGTATTATGCCATTACATTTAGCCATGTCATTATTCTTTTTATAATATTATGATAAGTTACTACAAATGGAATTCCAAACAGAAATACATTGGTTTTCTTTTTTAGATTTAACTTTCTGTGCATCCCATACATTCATGCACMAAAATAGCTGCTTAACAGAAGACAGCAGGTTTGATTTTATCCAGACCCCATTTCAGCTGAAATGCTGCTATGACTAAAGCAGTTTTTATTCTCATTCTACYCTGCCAAAATGCCAGTGAGAAGATTTGCTGCTCCCTGAGGTCTGTGCCTGAACTCAAGCTCTTGATCCATGGAAATTAAACTAGCAGCAAGGAGAACATATTTAAACCAATCTGGCAAGCACAGAGGTTATTGGGGTTGTGATGTATTTCCAGAGAGTGGCCTGAGCAGGGGGCTGAAGGARTCAAGGCACTCCTAGCATGAGAGTTCTAGAAAGCTATACCTGCCAGGACCACTGGGTGGAAGGGGGGGCTTTACCATAAACAATAGGTCAGGTTTGAAGAAAACAAAACAAAAAAAAAAACGACACCCTGTGATTCTCCCTAAAGTCACCCACAGCCTTGCAGACATAACTGATTCCACCACAACTGGATGGTGAAAGAATTTATCAGGAGGGAGGTCAGAGGAGATGGAGCTAATTGTTTTCAGCACTACCATACTTCATCAGAAGCTAGTCATGTTTGCCACTTCCAAGCTACTGAAACTCACATTAAAAAGAATGTATACCCTAAATGTTGCTGTGCTGGCAAATAGCAAATAAATACAATATCAGAATCTGTTTTCAAGCAGCCTACAATGCATGTTGCCTCAAGAAAAAAAAGAAATTAACCTCAGCATTTAAATATAGAGACTAGCAGCTGCCGCAGATATATATCTAATTTTGTCATTGCAGGCTGTGCATACACTGGTATTTTTGCATCCTAACAATCGAATTTTATACAATTACAGCTAAGAATAGACTTTCAGAATGGTAAATCTACCTGCATGTCTAATTTGCATGCAAAGTTCCACAGAACCATGTAAAAGTATAGTAAATAGGCATACAAATTTGAGTATAACTATACRTTTATGTAATTCTGGCAAGCAGTGTCATAATTATATAAATACTTTTGTAACAAGCATCATTGTGGCAAGAAAAACAGCATGAAATAAATAAGAAACTGTCTTGTTCATTTTTTTTTCCTCCATGATCAAATTTCTTTTTTTCCATCTATCAGGATGAAAACATTCTATTTATTTAAAACAGGTTGTTTATTCAATGTATTCCATTTTCTACTTTTTCCGAAAAGTGGGTTATGAATTCTAAACTTATTAAGACCAGTCAGGAAATAATTTGCATAACTCATGATGATTCTTGCAGATTTCAAAACACCAAGAAGTTATTAAGAATAATATTGCTTTATTTGAATAAAAATATTTTGCCAATCATAACCTGCCAAATGAATTTAAAAGCACATTTTGAGCATTTTTTTTCTTTTCAGAATTTAACTGTCTTGTTATACATTCAGAATTTTCTGTMATTTCAGTTTCTATTTTTATAAAATAAACTCAACTGCACCACTAAAAATATTTACATCTAGCTTCCACTCTCTATCTTTTACATTTTAATGTAACTTAATTTGTTTTAATGACTAGTTTAGGACAGATTCAGATGCTAAGAATAGGATACAAGCAAATATAAAGAGTTTACAGTCCCACTTTCATGCAGCATTGTGTGAATAATGTTTCTTTAGATTCTTATCTTTAGTCATGATTTTAAATCTGTCCATTTTCATAATTCTTTTTTCAAACCTGAATGAAGCAGTCAATTTGACTTAAAAATAGCCAAAATACCTGCATAAAAAGCACTTGAAAAATGGTGATTTAAAATCTTCAATCCTGTAAAAGAAAGGGCTGTTGTTTTGGGGTTGTTTTTTCTTTCACTTGAGGATGATGGAAAGAATGAAAATACAAATTATAACAAATATCTTTCAAAAAAAAAAAAAAATTCTCCTTTCATCTGAATCCCGACAAAATATATTGTGTAAAACTAAAGAGCCAAAAACTAAAAGGAAGAATAAAGCTTCCAAATAGTATCTATTTCAACACAACATTTTAGGTTTTATTCCCTGGTTAAAAAATTCATGTCTTTTACTTTTGATTTTTACCCTCCATTGCGAATTCARAGCAAGTTTCATATGCAAGCCAGAAGAGTACCTTCCAGCATACACACAAAGGAGGAGACACAGATTCAGCTCCTTTCTCTGTTGCTTAATAAAGGTCATACATCCTCATAAAAGTGTCAGGCTATAGGGTATTGTGCACAGGACAGAGAAGGAGCTTGGCAGTCAAAACAATTGGATCAAAGCAGAGAGCATATTAAAGAAATTGCCCTACACCATTCCAACTGCACTGGGTAATTAGAGCATTAATTTGAAGATGTCCTATTTTATTTCATGCTTTTAAAACATTAAGTTCTTCCTCAAGACTAAGCTTGATGTGATAAATGCTTCACCTCATCACCATTATTAGCCATGCCTAAAACAGTGTAAGRCAAAGAGGAACTTTGTGTGTGGACTGAATTACTGTGGATCGTTGTTTCAAACCTCTGTACTGGGTTTTGCTGGAATGAAGTTATGATATTCATTTTATTAAGAGCAGCCCATATAATGTGGTTTGTATTTTGTTATGTAGCTTAAACAAYGATGGTACATAGCAGTGTTTTGCCTGACAATGAAAGGAGCTTTCAAGTTGCCAAATCTTTCTCTCCTCGCTTGCCCACAAAAGTCAACAGGCTGGGAGTGGACAAGAGGCTGTGAGGGAGAACAGCCAACCCCAAGAGACTAAAAATATATTCCACACCATTTGACATTGTGGTCACCAGTTAAATCTGAGGGAAAGGAGGAAAAAGGCATAACATTCAGCAGTATGACATCTATCTTCCCAAATAATAGTTGCACATTAAGCGCTGCTTTCCAAGGCCTGGCTGGGCATCTGGACAATGATGGGAAGTGGTGGATGAATTTCTCTTTTTACTTTGGTTTCATGTGCAGCATTTACTTTTCTTATTTTCCTCTCATTCTTTTGGTTCATGAATTTTTTTCATTTTTGTTCCATTTTTCTCTCCCCCTTTTAGGAAAATAGAGAGTGGAAGAGCTGGGTGGGGGTCTGGATGCTGTCTGGAGCCAACCCACCAGCAAGACCAGGCTGGGTTCATGTGCAGCTATTCCAGACATGTTAAGAGGTAAAAATGTGGATGTCTTCAGTTAAGTATGAATTYAATAACCTTGGAATACAGCAGCTAGATGAAGATTTTGACATTCTTTGTTTTGGACTTAAGACACAATTTAAGCACCAAGGTGTAACAGTCAGAACTCTCATTTCTTTYTGGAGCCAGTTTTGACAGGATGACTCTTGCACATTTGTCCTACAAGGTACAAGCCTCAGGKCATTTAACAGAGAAAGAGAAGGCAGCACCACAGTGAGGGTGGTGAAACACTGGAACAAGCTGCCTAAMGAAGTGGTAGGTGCCCCATTGCTATAAATGTTTGTGGTTAGCTTAGACATGGTTCTGAACAACTAGATCTAGTTGAGATTGTCCCTAATCACTAGAGGAGGGCTGGACTAGATGACCCTTAAAGGTTTCTTCTAACCCAAACCACTCTATGGTTGTGTGAAGTCATACTTATGTTGTTGGATGACTAAGCAGGGCCTGTGAAGAAGGATGCAATGAAATATGAACTTCGTGTTTCACTCAGCTTTCCTTCAAGAGAGGTGGAAGGATTCTGTTCTTGTTTATATTTTAACAAAATATAACAGCCACTGATTTGAAACGTTGAGGGAGGGGTGGMAACCTGGTAGACTTGGTTATTCAGATCTATGATAGAATTGAAAAAACATTATGATTACAGATTCCATTCACTTGGCACTGGTTTTTGGTTTCATCCCACCATCAGAATCTGTACAAGTTACCTCACTGTGTGCTTTCTTATGGTCTTTTTTTTTTTTTTTTTTTTTTTTTTTTTTTTAAAAAAAAAAAAAAGAGAAAGAGCTATTCCTTTCTTTTTCTATGATATAGAAATCTTGTAAAAATTTTATAACCCCTGTGGTCAGGATCAACTACAGTGAAAGAGCTCTATATCTCTTTCGCATGTGATTTTTTATTTGTTTGTTTCCTTGGTGAAGAAATCTACCACCATTCCATGTTGAGTACTGCAAGAACACAATCTGTGTTCCTGRAGCCCAACACAATTTTTTATCAATTATTGGTATAAAAGGACTGTATCATGTTACCATTTATAGGTCTGCAATTTACAGCTCTCAGAACTAATTAAGTAATGACAAATCACACATGTCTGCCCTAGTACTTGTCCAAAGTTTAAGTAAATCTCATGATGCGATTTTGCCATAATTTTCTTTTATTTTGATTACCAGCTCTGAAATACCTCYATGTTCCACCGTGGTAACATACAACCTTTTCATTATTGCATAAAGGAGGAATCTACTGATTGTTACAAATATATGCATAAGAGGAAGAATTTTCTTTAATTATTTAATTAAAAATTAAAGGCTTCTTTTTTATAGTCTCTGTCAATTGCAAGCAATTAGTCTTGTTTGTGCCTCTCTAGAGCCAACTAATTTAGTGTCATAACAGAGTTCAATCTGCTGCTTTTTCAGTTTTCAATCAAAAGTGATAGAAAAGCAAAATAATACATAATAAAGTTCTCTTTATCTTAGAATACATATACATTTAAGTTCTTTCTTTCATGTTTGCTAAATCTTATCCTGTAATGAATGAATGCAGTCTCTGGAAAGATTCAAGTGCAGTATTGTAAAAGTCATTGAAAGGTCAAGTGGAACATTTTCCTCTTTTCAGAAAACATCAGTCTGGGAAGTGTATGTCAAAAAGCTTCTAAAATTTGCAGGTTTACATGGTTATTAATGCATTTCATTACACTGTGAAAGTGGGGTCTGAATACCACGTGAAGTGACAGCTGCTGTGTAAACTGTAACCTTTGTTTTTCAGTAACTAAGAGGTTTTTCTTTTTAGCTCCAACATACCTTAAAACTCGTACATACCAATCCAAATTAAATTTCAAATACTTAAGAAATGTAAATTTTGCACGCTTTCTGAAACAATAAATTTTGATATTTTTTTTTCCTCCAGAATGTAGACAACTAAAGTTTTCAATTAGCAGAATGGAAAATAGTYTTTTTTCCTTCACTGTAAGTTTTTCCCATACAGATTCTGCATGCAATTTTTTGCTCACAAAATATACTTCTACAAAATATTGGAAAACACAATTTTTGTTCAAATATTTTGTTTTATTTTACCTATATCTTTCCAAGTTTGATTCCTTTATATTGCTTTGTGTATGGCAATATTTTTTTCCTATGCGTAAGTGGAAAGTTATATGCTTTTATTCTTTTTACTTTATTTTGTCAGAGATTTATAACTATTATTTGAAATAAACACCTCCTTTGATGCTTAATGTTCCCTTTCTGTCAGGAAAAGAATAGAGGAGTTGCATCATATCCCAGTTCTGATCTGGGAATTGACCCCAAATGGAAGATGGCTATGAAGAGTTGCCCATGGCAGGGAAACTTCTCAGCAATATCAGAAAAGTAGTGTGTTGTTTTAGTGGGAAAAATATTCCTAGGTAAGGGTTAACTAGCCTTGCAAACGTGTCCTGGTCATCTAAGTGGAAAAATTAACTAGTATAGCTCCTTTGGATCCTCCTGTTAGTGCCCAAATTCTTGCTGGGAGACTGCTCACCCAATGCTAACTCTTGTATCACACTAACAGAGTGGTCTGCATACACGTTAGTACATGGATTAATATCCATACTCCTCTTGGAAACATTCTGTGAAAATTATATAAAACCAATAAGAGTGCTTAAATTAAATTAAAATTAGATTTTATAAATACCAAGCTATTAGATGTTGTTTTCATTAAAAATATTGTGTGAGATATTAATGTACTTTTGTTGTATATGAATACAACATCTGTGGCAAAACTCTGGCTTGTTCTGCGTGTCATACTTTCCTATGATAGTATTACTTGTCTACATCCATATGTTGAAGCAAAAATGCATTATGAGCATATTCTGTATCAGCACATGCCAGCTTCAGAGCAGCTCTAAGAACCTATCACCAAGTCATGCTGGATTTAGGAAAATGCCCTTTATTTGATTTCACAGCTACTTATCAAGACACTGTATTATTTAGACCCTGATACAGTAAATTCTTCTTATCTGTCTAACGCTACATAATTTTTTTGCTTTCACAATGTTAATATTAAATTTTMTTCCCTGCCTTTCCACCCAGCCACACTTGCTATTATATTGCCCTCGTTGTCTATTTTATCTGCATGAACTGAAGAACATGTAAATATGCAGGGTTTATTTATTTAATAATAAATTTAATTCAGCTTTACATTTCCAAGGAATAAAAGTTTTGCATGTCTGTCATTTTGAATAAAAGTGTAGTTACCACCATCTTGGATAACACACTGAGAATTTAACTGAAAAGCTGTAGAGCTAAAATGACAAGCTGTTACAGCTGATAATCTTCACTACTCAAGATGTCTCATGCTATCGATCAACAGGACAAAGATAAGATGAAGTGTGCAATCAAAAAGATAGGAAACACTGAGTTTCATCATGTTACGGGAGAAATTGYAGCAAAAACTCCAAACCACGGTCCAAACCTTTTGTCTTCAATGGGTTAAACAATTTTTAATACTTAGACATCACAAAAATTCCAACAGTCTGGCAATATATCCTTTGTGGTACACTTGCCCAAGTAACATTTAAAAAACATTTTCAGCACTGTGGTGCCAAATTTGTGTTATGTACAGTTCCCTTTTATTCCCTGTGTTATATACAGCTCCCTTTTATGCCTGTCGAGAGTGTAAAAACTTTTTAGCTGTTTCCAGAAAGTGCCTGAACAATGAACAATGCTGGGAATGTAATTATGTTTGTGACTTGGTCTCAGTGGAAAATCAGTTGTAATGGCTTTTAAAAAAAAATACTTGTAAAACTGTGAAGGGATATGCATGTGGGAACAAATGATCTACCAAGTTCTTTTTGAAAATGAAAACAGCAAGTCAGGTTATTTCTGTATTTGTCTGGGACTGTGCTGATATGCACAGCCAAGAGGAGAGCTAAAACTGTTTGTGACTGGATTATGCTTGCAGCCTGAAAGTGAATATATATGGTAAAGCTGAAGGGAAAGGAAGGCACAAGGTACCTTTTGGCAGTGTATCTCTTGCTAAACAGAAACATATCCAGTCAACCCCTAACCAAAGGACCGCAGCAAAAGTTCACGCACCTGAGAGGTAAAGAAGTTGAACAGCAGATAAGAAGGCAGGACTACACACCTTCAGTTTCCCTCCTAACTCTCAGTTTCCTCACTGACTGAGATAAATTACTGGGAACAAAAGATAAAGCAGTCTACCCTGGAGGGCACTGATACAGAAGTAACAAATACTGTGCGGGGAACTCAAGATTAGGGAGGTGAACTGATTACTGCTTCTATGATAAAATTAWCCTAAATTAGAAGGGGTGAATCCTCATATGAGGACAGTTATCTCAGTTTAAAGAGTGGATACCAGCATTTGCTTATCAATTACTTTCTGGACCTGGAAGATGATCTATTCTGTTCATGTACCCAAGATCTGATGCAGCCTGCAGCCTTAGGCTTACCTCGGCCAAGCCATCATATTTTAAAGCATGTCTCACTGTAATGTCTTCAGCTCATGAAGATACACCTTATCTAGCTGTGATGCACACTRTTTTCAGCACAGAACACAAAAAATTCTGCCCCAAAACATGGGTAAAAATCCTGGTTGTGAGCTTGCCCATAGCTACAGGGAAACACTGTACTTCGCAATAATCATACTTGTTCAGAGTCCTCAAGGGGAARCCAGCAGTCGCTGGAATAAAAGTGTACTTGAGGTTCATCATCCACAAATGGCTAAAAATATTAACGGAGAGTGGTACATTCTTGAGGAGCTGCAAAGTTAGCCTGCACTTTGAACATGCTTGCAAATCCTAATTTTGTTATGATTCTCCTACAGGCGTAATGAAGTCTGAGGAGTGATCATCTTTCTGTGACAAAATGAAGTCTTGCCCTCATTGTAAGTCAGCRTGTAAGTTACAAAGACAGACTTTGGGGGCTGATGCTCAAAGATACAGAAAAGTTCCTTTGAAATTACCCCTCTTTCATCCAAACAGAACTTTTTATCTATTTTTGTTTTGTAACATAACCTCACCTTTCAAGAAATTTTCTTTGTTCATTCTGCTCTAACCCAATAGTTAAAAAACATCTCTGATAGCACTTCCAGCTGAAGGTTTGCTTCTCTAATGTAACTTGCACYGACTGTCACCATAGTGATTCCTCCAGGACTGTAACACATTAAAAAAAGAAAGAAAAAGAATCTACTGTCAAACACAGCCAGCTCTCACATCTGATGACGTTTCAATGAGAGAATGCAGCTTCCTGCTGGGAAATCAAAAGTACAACTGTACATTTCACACGTACACACAGACACCAGGAGCCAGAGCCGGTGTCATTTTACCATCTGAACATCACAGCAAGGCTGGCGCTCTCCAGAATATTTTTTTCTGTAAGATGTTCCAAAAAAAGACCCCAAAGAAACCAAAACCACAGGTCACCAAGGATGTGCAAGAGCACATCCTTGTACTGAGCAAGTCTGTGTGGCTCTCCAGCACTCACACACAACAGGTATTTTGAATTTTAAAGTACATTGTCTTTAACCTCATACCTTGTTTATGCTAAATAACTTGAGGCTCTCTAAATGAATGTGGCAACATTGTATGCAGTAAAGTAGGAATCTGGGGAATAAATTGTGTCGTTTGTACAAGAATGGAACCAAACAAATGGAACTATTTATGATGCACTTTTCTTTAAGCTGTAACAGGTGCATAACATGAGTCCTAACAGCATCCATAATTAATAAGACTAGAGTTGTCTTTTAATAGTGCCCTTTCGACATAACAACATTTTAATGGGAAACCAGCAAAGAGAAGAGCAGAATCACCTAGTTAGTGAAGCTGTGCAAGGGACAAATTGACTACATCCTAATTTTCTGTGGGTGGGCCTAAATTACATCTAGCTTAGATTTGGGCTTTAGTGCATATTTATAATGTTGCTATGTCATACTAGAAGCATTTTGTGCAAATTATGGAAGATGCACTCTTTTCCTCAAATATATGATGATGATAAACACTGCATTCTCTTCCAGTTTATCAATAGCCTTTTAATGTACCTTGTGGCTAAATGCAAAACAAAATCAGGATGTGAACTACTATGGATAAAAAAACAACCAAGAAAAGACATTTTGCAAGTTCTTTTTCAATTTAAGAAAGTCAAGGAGCTGCAGATTTATATCACTGCTTATATAATATATAATAATTTATATGTKAAATGTATTAATTAGGCCAGAATTGAAACATTACTTTTAGAATCAGTTCTTATTCTGTGAACCATGGAAGCCTTTAATATACCCCCCGCAACAGTTTTCAAAGCCTACARCCAGGGTAAAAGATCAAAAACAGATCTACACAGAAAAGCTCACAGGTATAAAAAATTATGCTGCTTCTGGTGAAATGATGCACCATGAMAATTACATTCAATCTTTAAGGAAATTTGTGGGGAGTTATCCTAGAGATGCTCTGAGATTGAAAATAACATAATTGTCTGATACATGGTACCTTTGTGGACATTCTCACTTCTTTGAAAATTTAAATGTCAGGTATTTCAAATTATGGCTGCTCAGGTTGTTCATGACTGAAAAACAAACAACAAAAGACTGCCTTCCCTGTGCAGAATTACTTTCTAAATACACTTGGCCGGGGGGTTGGAGGGAAGGTTTTTTTTAAAAATTATCCCATGCATAAATGTCATATTTTATCATTTGATTTAAATATATATATATATATATATATATATATATATATATATATATATATATATATATATATATATCTATTGTAGCAGAACCCAGGCCTGCAGCTTAAAATCCTGCAGACAACTGTGAAGTAAGCAGTTATTTAGCATTCTGGCAATGTAATTAATCCACAAACTAAAATTGCAGTTTGACTCAAAATAAATCCAACACTAAGTGTCTTCTTCACATGAATGTCCCTATCCTACCTCTCAGATGTTTTACATTCCTAAGCTTTCTTCCAATGGCCTATCAAGTTCTCTGTGCTCTGTTGCAAATTAACTATAGTTTAAAAAAGGCAGTTACCTTTTAAATTACAAGTGCCACAATTTTACAGGAAAAACAATTTTCTTTTCCAGCATATGTCCATACATGGCATGGGCATATGCTGTTCAAAATACTCTCAAATTTCAATGGTACAGCAGTTAAGAGATCTGGGTAAACATTCTGGTGAAGAATGCTTAGATATGACAGCATGTGGTATGAATTTACCAAGAAAACAAACATTTACTTTTGCCTTCTCTGTGTTAATCGTCTTCWCTGCTAAGTACAGAAATCAGCATTGTTACTGTAATGTTACAGTAGTTATCTGAATGAAAAGAAGGGTCACATCATTCAAACATCATTCAAGGCTTCCTTCCTTGCCAGCATCATTCAAGGCTTCCTTGCCAGTCAGGGAGAGTCTTACTGTAATGCAATGTTTAATGTCAGGTGATGAGTACAAATGACTTAAGATACCTTTTTTTCTGCTTTGAAAAGCATTAATAATGGCACTTGATATATAATTCTTTATTTTAAGACAAAATAATGCTAAATAGTGAATAAATCAAATTTAAATACTGCCGAAATTTGTTCATCTGGATGAAGACAGTGGGCAGAGACAACACCTCTAAGCACTATGCCCATTAGGAATGCCACACCAGGCATTGTTGCATCCTAAACTTTTTACTGTTCAAGACATGCTTCCCAAAATGTAGAAGTCATTTTTAATCATTTTTAATTAAKTTGTACACCCTGCACGTAGTTCAATGCTGTATTCATTACTGATGCCCATGTACTGCTCATGGAGTCTCACAGAATTCCACACCCCAAAGAGGAGGTAAAAACATGCATGAGGCAAAACCCCTCCATGCACACAAACTTCAAAGACTTCACAGCAGCTCAAAAAGGGATTCAACAAGGTCAGTCTCTGCTGAAATTTTCAGAAGTAACAAAAAGTATTTTGGACCATACATGAGATTCTAAAACATAAATAAAATGAAGTGATGAATACTTACTATTCAAAGTTATACGATTTTAGATTCAAACTGAGATCAAAATCCAGATGTGATTCCACATCAATTTAAGGACCTTCAAGGAGCYCTTGAGCAGCAAAGCAGGAGGAAGTGCCACTGTCTCAGCTTTAGAAGGCAGTGCTTTTTTTCTATATCTGCCACTTTACACTTGTATCCTTTGTTTAGATGGCTGAAAAGTCCCCCTGTTCCTCTTCTTTCTAAAGATATTGCCTTCAGCTTCTATTCCCTCCTTTAAGCTGAAGTAGTTTTCAGTCTATTCAGGAAGTTCTCTATCCAGTGGCTCAGACAAGATTTTCTATTTCTCTTACATGGTCTACCCCAGATTAAATATATACATTTATATGGGCAAAAGCGTTGGTTTCTAGATCTTCTCATGCTCTCTGTATAGAATYAAGGTTAGCCCAGCATGGAAAATGAATTTACAAACTCAGTTTGTTCCTCATTGCTTTGAATGTCAGTATCTGAAGATAGGGTTTTTGAAGGAAGGCTTCAGCATGGAGGAAGGTTTAAAAACCATAAATAAATTAGTCTACCAGTAGGATAAATTCACTAGGTAACAATCACGTAGTTTTACAGTAGGTATCCTATCATAGCCATAAGAGAAAAATAAACAAAATCCAGGCTAGTACAAGGGTAAATAAGTTACAATTTATTTTGTGRAAACTTATCAAAAATAGCAAATATTTTTATTTGCTCACTTCTGATCAGGATCCATAAATAATGTATATATAAAAATAGATGCCTCTTAAAATCTTTATTYTCAATATTTCTGCAAGAATACCACATTCTGCAGTTCAGTCAGATCTGTCATGATCCCACATTACAATATGACTCCTTAGTGTGTCCTGCATCATTKTATGAATTATTTCTGTTCTCCAAAATCACTCCTTCCCAAATTACTTTGTCTCTAATTTCAGGAATCTATTAAACTTCTATTTTCTCTGTTTGGTTCTGTCTTCAATTATAAATGATTTTGCAACCAAAGTCTTTGTGAAGTGCTGTAATAACTTACTGTATAATAATGAAGTGCATAATAACATACAGTATATTTTTTGCATGTATTAGTTGGTGTTCTAACTAAAAAAGATTAGTGATTTTGATCTCTTCACAAGACAGGTCTAACCCAGAAAAAATATTTCCTAGGATTAACAGAGAGAATTTGAAGGTTTAAATGCTGCTGCACAGGTGACGCTGTGGTRTTTATGCACGGGAAACTGGTGGGAGAAAAATTCTGCCACATGGCATGATTATCTCTACTTACCAAACCTGAAAGATTAMTCTGAAAAGCTACACAGCAGGAAAAGACAGATGTGAAACTATAATCAGCATTTTCTAAACAACTAAATAAATTTTCGAAAAACACTTAACTCTTTTTCAGGGTGAGATTATTTTTTTTTTTAAATTGACAACCTCAACAAATAAAAGAGACTACATACAATGTTATATTTTAAACATAATGTTGTCTTTTTAAACTATTTTATATAATGTAAAGATAATCATATCAGAAACAGATCTACAAGASTAAAGGTTATATCACTGTAGTCTGGTCAGTAGTATTTATATTAACTCTTTCAAGAAACATTGTAATAATGTCAGAGTTTAAATTTTTGCACACATTCTTTGTGTAACTGTGAAATCTATTGTACCCAAAACAGCTCTTTTACTTGCATAATTGGCATGGCTCAAAGATGTTTGTCTTGGTTTTGGCAGGGACAGAGTTCATTTTCTTCCTGGTGCCTGGTATAGTGCTTGGATTGGATATAATTGTTTGGATTCAGTATGAGAATAATGTTGATAACACACTGATGTTTTGGTTGTTGCTAAGTAGTGYTTACTCTAAATCAAAGGCTTTGCAGATGCACAAGAAGCTGGGAGGGAGCACAGCCAGGACAGCTGCCCCAAACTGGCCGAGGGGTTGTTTCATRCCATGGGACAGCATGCYCAGCTTATAAACTGGGRRCAMTTGGCTGGGATTTGTGATTGCTGCTGGKCTGGTCATCAGTTAATCAGTCAGTAGGTGAKGTGTATTGTGCATCACTTGTCTTTCCTGGGCTTCATTTCTCTCTCTCTGTCTGTTGACTCTCTTTTCACCCCAATATTACTATTACTGTTGTCGCTATTATTATTAAATTTTATTCTAATTAATTTAATCTTATCTCAGCCCATGTGTTTGAGTTGTTTTTGGTTTTTTTGGGTTTTTTTTTTTTTTTCCCGTTGCTCCTTCCCACTAGATGTGGTTTAGGGGCAGTGAGTGAGTATGTGTGTTGTTCTTAATTATTGGCTGTGGTTATATCTGAACCATTTTCACCTCCCACTTTAAGCTGGAAGGTGAATAAAATCAAGAGCTTCTTCCTAAGTGTGCAGTGCTCTGTGTACTCAACACTGTCACTCTCTGACTGKTTGCATAAACTTGGGTGCTATGTAGTATTTGTAGGGCCCTGTTTGCAGGCTTTGATTCCAGAACAGCCAGGTGAAAACTCACCATCTTTTTAAAACATGCAAGAATGTGTCAGCCTCTAATTATTTCCCAGCCTTTCTATCATAGAATCCATATTTCACCCATTTTAATCTGCATCTATCCAGGCAGAAACAAAATAAGTGGCTTTAAGAGAAGGACATCTTGTACTATAGTRGATCCTAACTCTTCATGACAGCTCAGGGTCAGCATTCAGCACTGGGTTATAGGGAAATGCTGATTAAWAAGCCTTTGCAAGACTGCTTTACGTACCTTGGTACAATGACAAATGCCCAAATTCTACAACAAATGGTTTAAGACCCTTACCGCAACTCCAAACTCCATTTTGAAAAGCTGAATAAAATTTCCAAGTGAGTAAAAGCCTGTTATTGTCCTTTGTACTTCAGACTTTCCATAGAACATGCAAGGGTTTTCAGCTCACTGGATTTATTCTGCTAAAGCAGCTACAGAGAGTTATTTTTGCACTCACAAAAAAATGTTTCCACTCACACAAAAAATGTTTACACATAGAAGTGTGCATGGATTATGTAAAATGAAAAATCTTCATAAACTGTATGGCACAGGGAAATTAATGAAATTGACTAGGTTTTGAAATAAAAGTCTATATAAAATGAAGTAAACAGATTAAAAAGCAAAAATATATWAAATATMTTAAATCTAATACACTAATTCCYACACAATGACAACTTTAAGCTTACAGGGTATTTTCTTAAATCTTTACACATRAATTCTAAAGTCATTCCCTAATCCTTTTGTTTCTGCTGGCAAAGGAAAGTCCAATGAGATGTGAGCATTAAAATGAAATCAGATTTTGTCATTGCAAAAGTGCAACACCACTATTCTGAAATGCAGCACCCTTAAAAAGCCAAAGGCCTTTTTAAAGCAGCCACCTTGGAGAGGATCATCTCAAGAGACATAAAAAAATCAATCTTTAAAATGTTAGGTGTTTAAATTATGTTTATTTATCTCTCTGCTCAGTTGGCCATACCATAAATCTCAGTAGAATTACCACTCATTTGTAGATTTATGCTTACATAGTGGTAATATATGAGCATGTTTTAATTAATCAACACACCTAGTGAACTCCAGATTTGACCAACYACACTGCTCCTGTCACATTTTTCCAGTACAAATGTTCTTGGTATTTATTCCAGTTAAAAGGGACAGAATGGACTTATTCTACACAAGGTGTGAGATTACCTACTGTCTTAAAATAGACAAATAAAAAAACACCCATAATATTTTAAAATAAAAAATATATTGATAAGCAATTGCAACATTACGTACACTTTTATGATAGATTAAATCATTGTCTTAAAACTGAAGGAAACATGTTTAAATCAAATAAAAATGCTTCATTTTATCTAAACAGCTAAGAGGATATTTATTATTTTAAAATAAAAGTGAGGTAAATTTCCAAAGAACAACTTACTTTTCMGTTAGAAAAATGGAAATATTTAAGCTGGGAATTTTATAAATAAAACTTTCTAGGCGATCAGAATTTGGGTAAAAAGGGTGAGCATTCAAATGAGACTTTCTGATGAATATGAAATGCAGTTGCAAAATATTCTAGCTAACCAGAATTGACATTTTTTACCCTYTCCAAGAAAATTCAATTTTGTACTGTAGCACGACAAAATGGAAGATATCAGCTTTTAATTTCTGACAGTGATAGTCTAGTCCTGCTATTTCCTGCTCACCTATTACATGGCTCAGCTTTTGACTTCCACATCTCCATCTGTGACCTTCTAGCCATTCCCACAGAGATGACATCAAGCTTGGAGATCTGACAAGTGAGAAATAAATGGGACAAATCAAACTGTAGCTGCCGTCTGCTGAGGGAATCACAATCWCCTTATCTTATAGTACCCAACCAGGTTCATGAGTTCAAAAGGATGTTGCTGAGAACTTTGATTACCCAAAGAAATCCAGAAGAACATAGAAACTACTCAAAAATTTTTGGAAAGTCTCCTTGACAGGAGACAGGATCACTGTTTTGTTTCCTCCACTGCAGAACACAATACCACTCTCAATGAGATCCTTGCACATCACTGAAAAAAATTGTCATGTTAGCATGCTCTCTTGACTTTTTGCTCTTATTGTTTTTAGATTTTACCTAAATGTCTCAATCAAAACTACCAAGACAASTCTCAATCAAAACAGAAAAGGTTTTTCTGTGCATTCTACTACATGTCTAAGTTGTTCTATTCCTTCATATTATGTTTTCTATGAAGACACAGAAATCCACTGGGACTAAACACCACATGTAACAGATTTCCTGCAATTACAAGCAATTAACGGCTTCTTCTTATTTTCTCTCTCACCTGAAAGCAGTAAAAATAGAATTTTACTCACTAAATGTCTGTTTTTCTGTGGTGGGCTGAATAACAAAGCATTTCTTTCTTAATAGCACAGAAAATTTGGTAACTGTATTTTCCATCTGATTTTCTCGTCTTGGCAGGTGGTACCATTTGTTTTATGACATGCCTGTAAGTCTGTAGAACTGGCCCATTTTTTGCCAAGTGATCAATCCATCCATTCTAATATTTTGACACCTTTGGAGTTCCACAGTTAAAAAATAAACATAGTTTGCAAACTTTCATTCTGACCCCACACACTCAMTATGAAATGCTGGAAAGACTGAATGTGGCATACTTGGTTTTGCTCACAGGTTAGAAAATTCCTTCAGATCTTTCAAATTCTTCCCAATGTTTAAAGAAATGCTGAAGGAAAAAGATCAAGCCTGAAAATGTTCAAGAGCCCTTTTTGAGGACACTGCAAATATCCTTTGTCCCTACAGACATTCAGGGTCTGTCCATACACTCAACACAAGCAATCCAAAAATAGAACTAAATATGCAGGTATATTCAGAAATGCCACGCAATCATGTACTCTAGATTTGAAGAAAGCATCTCAACAGTTACCCAAACAAGGAAAGGACTCTTTTCTAATGAACTGTCTTACACAACACTGGTTTTCTTAGTACTCAGTGCTATAGGGGGACCTCTGCAATGGCGTTTGCCATTGGGTTTTTACAGAGGCAAGCAAACCAATACTTTTGCAAAGTTCCTCAAAAAAACATTTAATGTAAGGATTGTCTATAATTGTATTTTCTTCCATACAGTCATTTTCAGTAGCCCAAATTAACCTAAAATAGAGCAGTTTGCCACCTTAACTAATGATCTGTTCAGGCAGCTTCATCTGGAAAYTGAGTTTGTAAAAAGTAGTTCACAAAGTATGATTCAAGAGAGAGCTCCTGACACTTAAGTTTTAGATCTGTTCTCATTAGCTTTTTCAAGACGTACTTTTGAAAACATTGTAAACTYTTTGTCATCTGCCCATTCACCTCTGTCCTTTAAAAGAACAAAGTTGTTATACTCATCTACAGTAATTTTTTAACACTTTTTTYATGTGGAAAACCAATTCCGCTGACTTGTAAAATTTGTGTGGACTTGACCCTAACCTAAATTATTTGGGTTGCACGGAGCTTTTTAGGCATTTGCTATTCAAATTACATTTGAGTCTTGAGCAYCACCTAAGAATTGCCTCACTGACACATTATTTTATTGGTCATGAGCTCAAACAACTCCGTCCATCTATGCAGCAGATTCATAAGTTAATCTGTTTTGTCTCTTCAAGTGACTTTAAAAAGTTAAAGACTGTTCTCAGTTATCATATGAGAAAGTAAATAGTGAAGGAATGAGAAGAAGCACTTCAGACTCCCATTCTAAACCCCTTTACATTCTACAGGATGATAATAGTCCAGCCCCAAAATACAWACTTCTTTTTGTAAGTAAGCATCTATATTTGACCTAAAATATAAAAACTTCAAAAGAAAAAGTCTTTAGTTTGAAGAAATGCTAATCTTTCTTAAGCTTGTATATTGTTTTCAATGCAACTTTCCCATATAAGTAGCTTTTACAATCTTTTCTTCACTTGTTTTAGATGAAGGAAAACCCAATAAAGCAAGTCTTGCTGGCMACCTAGTGTGATAACGTCTTAATTTTTCCTTCACCAAGGTAGCTGAAAAAAAAAAAAGTTTGGTTTAACCCCAGCCAGCATCTAAGCCTCACASAGCCCYTCACTCACCCCCTGACCAGCAGGATYGGGGAGAAAACTGGAAGGGTTAAAGCCAGAAAACTCATGGGTTGAGATAAAGCAAAAGCCAYACACACAACCAAAGCAAAGCAAGGAATTAATTTAGTGTTTCCCATGGTCAGGGAGGTGTTCAGGATCTCCAGGAGAACAGGGCCCATCACAAGTAATGGTGATGYAGGAAGACAAATGCCACCACTCCAAATGTCCCCCATTCCTCTTTCTTCCACCCACTTTATRTACTGAGCATGACAATCTGGAATATCCCTTTGGTCAGTTTGGATCACCAGTCCTGGCTGTGTCCCCTCCCATCCCATGCACTCCCAGTCTCCTCCATCAGTGTGTCAGTACAAAAAGCAGGAAAGGCCCTGGGTGTGAATCCCACTCAGCACGAACAAAAACATCTCTGTATTATCAACCCAGTGCTCAGCACAAACCCAAAACACAGTCACATACCAGCCACTGTGAAGAAAGTTGACTCTACCCCAAGTGAAACCAGTGCAATGCCCCCTATTCTATACAAATAAGATGTTTAAACTGAAAATAAGGCATGCTAGAAGGAAAAAGTGTATTTGGGAGGTGTTATTATTATCACATTTCATTGTTTTTAGATTGCAAGTGTGATACAGTTSCTGGTACACTTTGGAGATTAAACAAGAGTACYTTTTTTATGATGGTGATACTATTCRTAAAAAGGGAGGAGCATTGATGACATTAAATTCATTATTTAAAATGGAAGACAAAAARTTTCAGTGGTCTGTGCTGTCAGCCTTTCCATCAGGACATGATGTTCCTGTGAACATGTGATTCCCAGGCTGTTWAATGAAAAACATCAGGTGAGTATTTGCTCAAAATTTTAATTAGGTTTRCAACAGCCAAGGAACAATACAGGAGCTTACTAACAACATGGCAATTACAATTGCTTGTGGAACGTGTCTGCAACCAGCTAAAGACCAAACTGTATAAAGCAGATGAATAGGAAAATATGAGCTACATTTAAAAAATAAGTGTGCAGTGTATGACAGCAATTTGATTCTGGTAATTATACCTGAGAAGTCAAATAAAAATTTTGTTGGCTTTYCTTGAGTCCTTAAACAATGCATTTTGGTAAAACTGGTATCTGATCAGATACAATGATCTGTACTTTAATATGCCCTCTCTTCATGAAGCATGCCATTCCTCTTCCAAAGACCTCAGACATCATACAAGGAAAATATCTTATGGGGGAAGAAGGGGGAGGGGGAAACAAAAAACCAAGCAAAAACAAAGCAAATGAAAAACCTAAAAAAGCCCACAAAAATACTCCCCGTGGTTTAGGGAGTTGAATATGCTTTTATACTATTTAGAACCTTAAAACTAATTTATGAAAGAGCTGCAAAAGCAATGAAAGAGCTGAAGGACAAAGAAACCATTATGTTGTTTCCTAGGTATGGGCAGTTGGATTCTTATTTAATGTCCTTTAGGTGTTTTTAGACTTCAAACCTACATCCCCAAGTCAAATATATTAGATCTCACCGAGCTTCTGGATAAAGACATTTCTTCCTTTGCCACCTCCTAAAAATTTTTATTCTTTTCATAAAATCAAGCATACAAATAAGCTTCTTCCTGTGATTCTGTACCTCAGTATATGCAGTAACACTCCAGATTTACGTGCAGAGCATTGAGCATGCCACTGAGTCTTCTTAACAGCATATGTACTACAGGCTGTGATTGAAGCCTAATGGACTCTGATCAAAACAGAGTTTGCTGTTTCACGCTTTAGGAAGGACTGTCAAACACCAAGCAGCATCCCCCACACACAATCCTACTCACTGCAGAAAAGTTCAAAATCAGGGTCTTTCATGCAGTCCCCAAATAATGCTGCTATTGACCACAATAAATTAACACTTATGACCTGAAAAGAACAATATAGTAGTTAATTGAGTTAACAGGGAGTAYTTTGACATTTCTTTGCTTATTGGCAGAACTTGTAAAAAAATGAAATACAATTTTTTTCCCCGGTTAATATGTAATGAATAGAGAAGAAGGAAATTAAGGGACGATCTCCAAGGAAGCTTTCAGTGACACACAACAGGGATCAGAGCAGACATTGCTGGAGTACCAGACAGGGTGTGAAAGCACATGCCAATGCATGAAAATTCAAAATTCAGTGTTATCATGATACAAGCTGAAGATCATTAGCAGATGGTATATCTAATTAACACAGCAGAACAAGAGAGAAGTGTTGAAATGGGGCTTTTTAGCACTGTCAAAAAATTTCTAACAGTAATTATTCTCCCTTRTTCCACAGAAGAGACTGACATTCAATTCTTCAAATAAGTAAGAGAAAAATACAGAAAAAACAAAAATCTGCTTTGCCAAGTATCTAGGATATTAACAGATCATTACTCTAAATTACAAATAAAAAAAAAAAAAAAAAAAAAAAAAAAAAAGGACATCTCAGAACTGAGTGCCACAAAAAAGCTTTTTCTTTTTTCCGAGTTAAACACTTCCACATGCAGAAATTGGGACAGGTTTTTTGAAAAAGGTATACTCTACATGCCATGTACAATGTAAATGTCAAGCCAGTACCTTGAATTTTATCCAGACACTCACAAATGAGTTTTGAAGGTCACAAATATCTAGTAATACACTCTTCAGATTGGGTTTTTGGTTTAAAACTGGGACAAAGCAGTCACTGACTGAGAGGGTCTCAGTTGCAACCCAAATGCAGAAGATGAATCTTCAATTAATAAGAGTATGAACTTGGAGTGAACTACAACAGGAAAAAGGAAGGCAGTACTGATGGGCTGATCAATCAGTCTGAATAACAGATGTGTTCAGGTCTGTGTTTTTAAAAATTGTTGCAATCTTTAAACAGATGGAGTGCTTTAACAGCACCACAGGCTGTTTCTGGGAATTGAGGTAACATGAATATATAGTCAGAAAATACTGKTTTTTCCCCTAACATTTTTGATATAGGCACATGACATAAATGGAAATAATTCTATGTAATGGAAATTATTTCACGCTCACCTGAGAAAATACTGAGCTTCTCTTTCTGAAGCAGAGCCTGCYGAAGATGTCTGTGCCTTTATCATCACAAAACGATTTGTCTTGTGTCTGCTTCACATGAGACTGAGCTACAAAATCATTCAGGCTAAGCAGGGAAGGCTGTTGCAAATGGTCAGAATTGCACAGTATTGCTTTAAGGTGGTGAATTCATGAAGTTGGAGGAAATCAAGAGCTGAGTCTCTTGCTTACCCTGARCCTTGCTTAAGCAAAACATAACAATTGAATGATGTCTGGAGTGAAGCACAAGTCTCATGGCCTGATGTTAGTTCAGCAAGGCACAGTAAAACACCATACCCCTGTACCAGCCAATTGACACACTCTTCAGCAAACAACCCTGGTTATACTTCTGAGTCATTAAGAAGATAATGATGAGCACAAAAACCAACTGATGAAGGTCAATCAGCCTTTTCTGCAATCTCAGTATGTGAAGGAGGACCAAGGTGTTTATTCTACCTCTCTTGTCAACTATGAATCCTGAGCAAAAGTATCTGAGACCCTCATTAAACCCCACTAACTGATTAATTTAAGCACYGTTTGGGATGCAAATTAGGAGAACATGTTTGTGCAATGCAGGTATGACCAAATCCACCAAACCCCACCCGTAATGTGATTGTTCCATCCCCTTGGAAGGGACCAAAATTTATGGTATAAAAGGTRGGCTTCAGGCCAGAAAAGGTTGGGGTGGGGAAAACACCTCTGGAGGGGAAGAATATCTCTGCCTGCTTGAAGTCCATCATGAACTGTGTCTCTCCCCTTCCTCCTCTCCTGAAGGGATGCCTTTAGGTGAGCTTCACACCTCCAAATGCATTGTAGCACACCTGAGCATATTMATTTTCATATATGCACCACTATTAGAATATCTCTGATGATGCTTTCTGGTGGGGCACACATTGACACTCTATTGCACTGACAGTATTCAGTGCACTGATCATGGGCAATCCTGAACATGCCCTTCTGTAGCTTCAATAACCCCTTCTGTGAATCTGAATTGTGCTCAGCGCTTTAGAGGTGCAAACAGACATGTAGTGTGGACTGGCAAACTGCACCTGTGTTCATGCAAGTTTTTTTGAAATCAAGCAGACTCAGAGTGTTAAATTTACTGGAGTCAGCAGTAGATACAGGTTGGAAGATTTATTATAAGAATGAACTCCTGCAGGAGTAAGATTGCTCTAAGTGCTTTAAGAGCATGTCAATAAAAGATTGACTTTCATCTCCCACCACACTGATCCCTCTGAAATAGCCAGGCTTCTGCCTTAGAAGAGCATCTGGCTTTGTCTAAAAGAGGGGCATATGCCAACAAGATGTTTCTGGTGGGAGGTTCTCAGTATCGGCAATCAATTTTTCTCACTTGAAACTTCAGCTTCCACCAAGCCAGTTCCACTTATGAGYCTTGATTCTCTCTCTAGATGTGMAGTAAGTATGTGGTCTGAAGGCAGWTGCTTTTCAAGGCACTACAGTTTCTTGTGCTGTACTTTGTGTTTTACGAGGTACAAGGATAAAAGATAGCCTCATTGGATACGTGGAGAGTGAGATCAGATGCACCTTTGGCCGAGTGGAGCTGTTGACACACCTGAAGGATAGGATGGCRTCCAGAGGGACCTGGACCAACTCGAGAAGTGGGTGCATGGGAATCTCATGAGGTTCAAGCTGAAAAAGTGCAAAGCGCTGCACCTGGGCCAAGATAATCCCTTATATCAACACAGGCTGGGGATGGACAGATCAGAGCAGCCCTTTGGGAAGGACTTGGGGGTGCTGTGGGTGAGAGGCTGGACATGACCCGGCCATGGGCACTGCCAGCCCAGAGAGCCAAACGTGTCCTGGGCTGCATCCAAAGCAGCGTGGGCAGCAGGGGAGGGAGGGGATTGTGCCCCTCTGCTCTGMTCTGCTCTGATCTGAATAGTAAACCTTTCTACATTATATGTAACACCTAAAATAGAAAGGTCYRGAGTTCTTCTCAGGCTGGTTTTCATCTTTCCCCTCTGTTCTGCCTAACATAGGTGCTCTGTCTAGGTTTTATCCAGTCACACTAATTCTGAATTCATTCTCCCCCTGTAGAGGATTTTCCAACCACTGATAACATGCTATTTTTCCTTAGGTCAACAAGCAGGCTTGGCAGAGTCAAAAGGTCAATGTCATCCCTGGCACATACAGCCACTGCACCAGCACAGCTGTCACTGTTGACACGAGACTCAACTTGGATGGGCTAAGCTTGTCTACAAGATCTTTTTCATAAACCATCCCAAGAAAGAGTTGCCATCTTGTCAAGACAACTTGTTGCATTGTTTAATAAACCAAGACCTGTTTTCCATAATATGGAGAAGAGCTAAAAAGCTAATCCTCACCCCTGGAGATATTCTATGTCTCTTTTCACTAGTGTGAGAAACTCAACACAGAAAATTTTCCATTTATAGGGTAATGTAAACATGATGTAATGGACCACCAAACATTTTATTTTCCTTTCTCATAACACTCAATTGCACTTRTCAGGCTTGAGAGTATGATGTATAAAAAGCTTATCAAGTTGAACAAGGCCAAGTGTAGGGTCCTGCCCTGGGTTGGGACAATTCCATGCATAAACACAGGCTGGGTGGAGAATGAACTGAGAGCAGCCCTGGGGAGGATTTGAGGGTGCTGTGGGTGAGAGGCTGGACATGACCCGGCCATGGCACTGCCAGCCCAGAGAGCCAAACGTGTCCTGGGCTGCATCCAAAGCAGCGTGGGCAGCAGGGGAGGGAGGGGATTGTRCCCCTCTGCTCTGCTCTGCTCTGCTGAGACCCCACCTGGAACACTGCACCCAGCTCGGGGGCCCAGCACAGGAGGGACAGGGACCTGTTGGAGTGAATCCAGAGGAGGTCAGATGCTCAAGCCAATCAGAGAGCTGGAACATTTGTGCTATAAGACCAGAAAAGGGATGATTCCAGGGTGACATTCTTGCAGACTCCCAGTACCYAAAGGGGGTCTACATGAAAGCTGGAAAGGGACTATGACAGGGGACAGGAGTGATAGAACAAAGAGAGGGATAAAAGGGATAGGTTTATGTWAGGTTTTAGGAATAAATTTTTTGCCATGAGGGTGGTGAGGCACAGGAACAAGGTCCTCASTGAAGCGGTGGATGCCTCATCCCTGAAAGTGTACAATGCCAGGTTTCCTAGGGCTTTAGTCTAGTGACACGTTTCCCTGCCAGTGG